>NC_053489.1:358784103-359061631 GCF_905171775.1 Rana temporaria | reverse complement strand
GCTGCAATTGAGGGGACAAATTGGCTGCATTTGAGGGGGAAAACTGGCTGCATTTAATGGGCACAGTGGCGGCAATTGATGTTTTTTTTTTTCAGTTTGTTTGCGCCCCCAAAAAGAAATTTGAGCCCAGCATTATGAACTACACATCCCACAATGCTTTGCTCTGCTCTAAGTTCTGTTTTTGGAAAATGACACACTGAGTCCAAGCCAACACTAGAGGGAGACAGCTCCACATTAATAACACTGCATACTGTCACTGAACTGTAGGCACAATAGTCAGATCCTGGCTACATAAGTATAAGGGGTGTAGTTGCACAGAATTTTTTTTACATAAGTTTTTTACACAAAAAAATTCAATAACAATCTATTTCTTTAGTACCATTTTAATTTAGAGAGACAATATTGGCTAAAGCCCAATTTGTAGAGCCATTTTATTCCTGTCTATTTGGAGTCTAAGTATAATGGTGTACATTTACCATATCCATCTTGTGAAATTATCGTAAAGGCACAAGCTTTTCTTTTCGGAGTTCTGGAAGTATAGCAATAGCCGTGCTCCTGGATTTAAAAAAATTCAAATAGTAAATAAAATGGATAAATCCATGAAGTAGCATAACCCTCTTTGGACTTAATCCATTATAAACCAGCAGATTTTTAAAAGTGCTGCAATTCCTGGAGTTCTGCTTTAAAGCCTAGTACACATGGATCCACAATAGAAACCGGCCGACATTCCGCCTATGTGTATGACCTAATGGAAGGCTTCTGTCGAAGGCTCATGACCGCAAAAGGTCTACAGACCAGCCAGTGGCTGAGAGCATTGACCGGAGTGTTCTGGCGGAGGGGCCGACCCCTGTCAGAACACAATAGCCCAGCAGGGGAGATCGCTGTACTAATATCAGACTGTTAGTACAGCGACTTCCGACCTGAGCTGTCAGTTGATCGGAAAAAAAAATAGTGATGTGTCGAGGCTTAAGCTCACCACATACATTACAATGGGATTGTACAACCTCCTTTAGATCTAAATTGAATACAAAACTGTTTGGATATAAGGCTTTATATTATGTTGTTTTGGTAAATTTGAAGTGGATTGTACAAAGATTGTAATGTGTATAGTGAGCCGTATGGTGGTCATACACACTACAATTAGACCCCTTTCACACTGAGGCATCTTCCAGGCGCTAAAGGGCTAAAAATAGCACCTGTAAAGCGCCTAAAAATCGCCTCCCCTGCACCCCCAGTGTGAGAGCCTGTGTGCTTTCACACTAGGGCCAGTGACAGCTGGTGCTTAAAATTTTTTGGGGGGCGCAAACAAACTGAAAAAAAAAACATCAATTGCAGCCACTGTGCCCATCAAACGCAGCCACTGTACCCATAAATTGCTGCCACTGTATCATCAAACGCAGCTACTGTACCTATTAATTGCTGCCAGTGTGCCCCATCAAATGCTGCCAGTGTGCCCATCAATTGCCGCTACTGTGCCCCATCAAATGCGGCCAGTGTGCCCATCAATTGCCGCTATTGTGCCCCATCAAATGCTGTCAGTGTGCCCATCAGTTGCCGCTACTGTGCCCCATCAAATACTGCCAGTGTGCCTATCAATTGCCATTACTGTGCCCCACCAGATGCTGCCAATGTGCCCATCAATTGCCACTACTGTGCCCCATCAGATGCTGCCAGTGTGCCCATCAATTGTCGCTACTGTGCCCCATCAGATGCTGCCAGTGGGCCCATCAATTGTCACTGCTGTGCCCCATCAAATGCTGCCAGTGTGCCCATCAATTGCCGCTACTGTTCCCCAACAGATGCTGCCAGTGTGCCCATCAATTGCCGCTACTGTGCCCCATCAGATGCTGCCAGTGGGCTCATCAATTGCCACTGCTGTGCCCCATCAAATGCTGCCAGTGTGCCGATCAATTGCCGCTTCTGTGCCCCATCAGATGCTGCCAGTGGGCCCATCAATTGCCGCTACTGTGCCCCTTCAGATGCTGCCAGTGGGCCCATCAATTGCCACTGCTGTGCCCCATCAGATGCTGCCAGTGTGCCGATCAATTGCTGCTACTGTGCTCCATCAGATGCTGCCCGGCACTTACCTGTCTGGGAGCGGGTCAGCAGCGGTCTCCTGCATGTTCTCCATGTCTTCTTCCATCTTCTCTCAGGCGTCTGACGTTTCAGCCAATCAGGTGACCGGTAACAGATCCAGCAAGAGGCGGATTCAGTGTTAGCAAAGCGAATTCATTCACTTTGCTAACACACAGCTGAGTGAAAAGTGAATGCCCAGCATGGTGCCCGCTGTTCACTTTTTTGGGCGCCTATTAGAGCCTATGGCTCTAATCAGGTTCCTCCAAAAAAACACCCCGTCGGTGTAATTCAGGTGTCCGGCGCCCGAAAAGGGGCCAGACACCTGAATAGAGGGTGTCAGCCGCGACCATAGATAGATTCATGCAATGCATGAATCTATTTATGGTGATAGAGCGGTGCAGGAGATATGGGGCGCACTTTATGGACGCACCGCCACTGACTGGGGCGCTGTGCTGGCAGGACGTTAAAAAAAGTCCCTTTCTTTGGCCGCTAGCGGGGGATTAAAAGCACCCCACTAATAGCTGAATAGCGCTGCTAAAACTACGGTAACGCAATGCTAAAACTAGCGGCGATTTACCGATGACGCGGCCCGTTAAAGGGCTCTAAACGTTCAATTTATTTCCGGATCAATCTCTCCTGGAGTAATTGATTTATAGTTGGCAACCCATTTGATAGACATGCCAAGGATGGGGAAGTGGATTTTGATCAATCGTTGGATAATACAGTTGTAACGTATTGATCTCATCTCAGAATATGATCAAATTCATTGCCAAAGCATCTTAGCGTTGCCAATCAATGCAATTGATGATTTTCCTCCTTGGCTGAATGACCCGATTTGATGTGATCTAAATGGATCAGAAGGGAAGTTCTGGCTATTTGATGGTTTTCTGAGCATGTATGTCCACCAGTGACAGACATGATGTGTTGCCTGTAGTCACATGATTACCTAACAATGAATTGATCTGGTGGCACGGTGATATGTAATGTGTACATGTAGTCTAGGTGTCTCGATCCATAGTGATCCAGTGTCTCCCATTGTCACCCTCCCACTCACAGCTCCACACCCCTGAGATTGGGAAGGTGTAACAGCCGTGAGCGGCCAGCAGGGTTCGCCCGCGAGCAGCGCTGAGCGGTGCTGATGCTGCTGCCGGGGCTCAGTTTCCAGCTGAGAGCTCTGCCTGTGTGATTGATCCAGCCTACCGAGGGGCTGGAGATGGCCAGACTGACGGAGAGAGAGGCGAGGAGGCAACAGCAGCAGCATCCCCCGCAGCAGCAGCCCCGAGCCTGCCCCATGAGCGGCCCCGAGCCCACTGCTCAGCAATCAGACAGCATGAAGGACCTGGACGCCATCAAATTGTTCGTGGGGCAGATCCCTCGCAACCTGGAGGAGAAGGACCTCAAGCCTCTCTTCGAGCAGTTCGGCAAGATCTATGAGCTCACCGTGCTCAAGGACCGCTATACAGGCATGCACAAGGGTGAGCCCTACCTACCTACCTACCTACCTACCCCTGTCCCATCACTCAGCTCACCAAGCCCTCACACTCATGCATTCCCATCCATGGACCATTCACATCACCCCTCACATTCACCCATTCACCAAGCAAGGGACCCCCCCCCCAAAAAAAACTCCCCCCCCCCCCCATTTACATGGCTTTCTTTTCATTCTTACTCAATTGATTTGTCCAACTTATCTCCTATAATACAGAATCATGGCAAGGTACCTACCCCCCTACATGTCACCCTACAGGAAAGTCCCAAATTCTAGGAGCCCCCACTAAGGTGACATGGACATTCATGCCTAGCAGTGTGCGTCACCGTCACATTACACACACTGTCATACATACACCCTCCATTCTTATCACCCTACACTACACTCCTCAACTCACCCACCACTTCTTCCTCATAATATATATCACTCTATATACAAATCACAACACACACATTTCCTATATAGAAAAGGCTTTCAGTGGCTTCAATTGCACACATATCCATTGCTCCATAGCTACAAGGACTGATGTTCTATATAGAAAGTTTGACATATCATAAAGGTATACCATAGGCACAATTTACACACATATACTGTGTATTTATTTATTATTTATTTCAGGTATTTATATAGTGCCATCAATGTACACACACACACACACACACACTGTGTATTTATTTATTATGTATTTCATGTACTTATATAGTGCCATCAATTTACACACACACACACACACACATATATATATACTGTGTATTTATTTATTATGTATTTCATGTACTTATATAGTGCCATCAATTTACACACACACACATATATACTGTGTATTTATTTATTTTCTATTATTTATTTCATGTACTTATATAGTGCCATCAATTTACACACACACACACACACACACACACACACACACATATACGGTGTATTTATTTGTTTATTATTTATTTCAGGTACTTGTATAGTGCCATCAATTTACACACATATACTGTGTATTTTTTTTATGCACTTATATAGTGCCATCAATTTACACACACATATACTGTGTATTTATTTATTTATTATTTATTTCTGGTACTTATATAGTGCCATCAATTTACACACAAACACACATATACTGTGTATTTTATTATTTATTTCAGGTACTTACTGTATATAGCGCCATCAATTTACACAGCGCTACATACATATACATTATATATTCACATTTTGTGTGTATATATATATATATATATATATATATATATATATATATCATAGGTGTGCGCCGCTTATTGCATTAGGGTGTGCACCCCAAAGCTTTAACACACATGCATTTGACATATTTACTGGCCTCTTCCCCACTCTCCATCCTGAAACAATGGGAGGAAGGGGGGGGAGCAAAGGAGCACATGGGGGACCCGGGCGACAGAAGGAAGAGGAACAGGGATGGGAGGGTTGGCGGAGGTGGCATATATTAGTACCAATCCCCTATATTTTCCTTCTGTGGCAGCTGAATGTTGACAAAAGGGAGAGGAGGAGAAGCCTACTTTCAGCTTCTGCAGGAGGAAAATACAGATCGGTTCCACTAAGTTCCACCTCTCCTGTCCAGGTTCTGAGGGTCGGCAAGGAAGGATTTCTGTTTACCTGTCACCTGCCCACCATTGACAGGTTGCCAACCCCATGATTAGGGTGTGCCCAGGCACACCTGGCACACCCCTTGCATACGCCTATGATATATATATATATATATATATATATATATATATATATAAATATATATATATTTCCTATTTTGCAATCTATATTTTGAAATAATCTATATATTATCATAGCTACAAGCATAGGCATGCGCAGAAGGTGTGCCAGGTGTGCCTGGGCACGCCCTAATCGCCCTGTGCTGCGCAGATTCCCCCTGCTGCTTTGCTGTAGAGAAAGGGACTGGGGAATCTCTGTCTTCAGTCCCTTTTCTCTCTCTCTCTCAAAGTGAGACATCAGGGGTCTAGACCCCTGATATTTCACCAAAACCCCCCCAGTGTGGCTCCTACATTTAAAAAATATATATAATCAAAAATTTGTATTAAATTTTTTTTTTAATAAATAAATAAAATTGTAAAAATAAACTACTGACACCAAACTCTGCCCTACTGACACCATCCACTGCTCTGACACTATCCATTGCCCTACTGTTATATATGCAGTATATATATATATATGTATATATATATATATATACACACACATAAATAAATATATATGTATATATACTGCATATATAACAGTAGGGCAATGGATAGTGTCAGAGCAGTGGATGGTGTCAGTAGGGCAGAGTTTGGTGTCAGTAGTCTATTTTTACAAAAAAAAATAGATGTGTGTTTGAGCTTTGAGGTGCGCACACCTATGGCTACAAGGTACATATTTCCTGTATATAAAGTTGGAGACATCATACAGGTATACATACAATTGCACACACACATATATATATATTTTTTCCAATATATGGTTGTAGATAGTCTATATATTACCATCCTAGTTATAACACATATCATTTCTTTATTGAAAGTTAAGAGATACCATAAGTTATACCTTGGGTACAATTGAACACACATATTGTTTTTAGTATATAGTTGTAGATATTATTTATCACCACCCTAGCTACAAGGCACATATTTCCTATCTATAAAGTCTGAGATGTCATAAAGGTATACAGGCACACACACATACAGTATATGTATTAACATGTGTCATATATATATATATATATATATATATATATATATATATATATATATATATATATATATATATATATATATATATATATGTAAATAATCTATATATTACCATCACAGCTATAAGGCACATTTCTTATATATAGAGAGTTTGAGCTATACTGGTATACTATGGGTATAATTGTACACACGCATGAATACACACAAACATGCATATAAATATTATTATTATTTTCAATATTCATTTGTAAATATATTTTGCCATCATATCTACAAGTCATATAGTTTCGATCTAGAAAGTTAGAAGTATTCTACGAGCACAATTGTCCACATGCATACATAATATTAATATTATATTTTGTAATATGTAGTTCTAGATATTCAATACTTGTGATTTGTGTAGTGCAATCTGTCATATTGGTTTGGTTAATGTTGTCTAAAAAAAATGAGCCTGAATAAAATGCAGTTTTGCAGTAGCAATACATCTCTTGTGCCCTTTCCAGACACTTATTTCATTGTTTTTTTTCCAGACTCATTCATTATTATGTTCTGTTAATGTGCCAATTTCTGCTTGTCATACTTTGTTTTATGCCTTCATGCTCTGCTAGTGCTTTCTGTAACCTAATTTATTTCTCTATAACGTATTTATTTATCCATACTTGTGTCACTGAAGCTTAAGCCACCCATATGGAAAAAAAATGTAGTTTGTCTAGTGCAAGAAAGGTATACACTTCTTTTTTTTATTTTATTTTTATATCAATGGATATCCTGCAAGGGGAATTCTAATTGAAAATTTGGAAGAAAGGAATCAATGTTGGAAACGTTCAACTGGTTCCCCATTTCTCAACAGTATGGGCTTCTCTTTTTGACTCGGACAATATTAAAATAGTAAAGGGTCAGATCAATGAATAGACTTTCCAGTGCTCAGATCTATAGTATTTGAATAGGAAATGGGCAAAACACAATGGAGGCCAGATTAGGGGCAAACTGGTTTATAAGGTAGTGCAAAGTGTATAATAAGGTGGAAATACAGTAAACAGTAACTGACAAATTACAGAAGCAATAAAAGAAGAGCTCAGTAAAATAAAAGTATTCCCAGAGATAATAAGTTAGTTCAGGTTATTTAAAGATAATTTTAATAAATACTTAGGTATGTAAATGTGTGCATTCATACATAGATTTCATCTGCTCTCCTTGAGCTGTTCATCTTCCTCATCTTCTTCCTTAAGCTTTTCTGATTGGATGGATATTTCTGAATTATTTGGATATGCCATAAACCTGTGTGAAGATTGGTGATGTACAGAGTGTATGTAGATGTAGGCACCAATCAGAAGTCAGTTTTTTTTCTAACCTGTAAACCGGAAATTGATAGATTTTTTGGTGTTGTCTTAGACCTCGTACACACGACCGAGAAACTCGACGGGCGAAACACATCGTTTTACTCGTCGAGTTCCTTGGGAAGCCGTCGAGAAACTCGACAAGCCAATTTTCTCCATTCCCGTCAAGGAAATAGAGAACATGTTCTCTTTTTGGCTCGTCGAGTTTCTCGAGAGTTTCCTCAACGGAAATGTACACACGACCGGTTTCCTCGGCAAAAAAATATCTCCCAGCAAGTTTCTTGCTGGTTTTTGCCGAGAAACCCGGTCGTGTGTACGAGGCCTTACTCAAAGCCCACTTGTGCCTTCAGCTAAGTACATTTCAGGTGCATTTTCCTTAGAACAGAGCTCCAACTTGAGTAGAATAGCCTATCCCCTGTCAGCATTGTGCAGAGCGGGACCCATGCACTCTATTGCCTCGTTTCCACTGAGCGGATCGGTTCGGGTTTGTATCGGTACGGTATGCTATTTTGAGTGTTTCCATTATGAAAGCGGCCCATACAACCGAACCATACCGCACTATTCTGGGTCCTGCTTCAGATGTGGGGGCCAAAGAAAATGGTACGGTTCGATTAGGGCAGAGCTAAAATACATTCCACTGATCGGCGGACACGCTAGGCATTTTTTCTAAACCCTGTATGGCCCCTGACGGTCCGACTTGCAGTGGAAACGCTCACCTGAATAGGCCAGACCATTCTTACCTTTCCAAACTGTACCGACCCGAACCGTTCCGCTCAGTGGAAACAAAGCATATGTGGAGTGGTTTCTCCGTCTGCAGAGGTCCAACAGGTCCACTGCTGAGCCAGAACAAGAGCTCTCCAGTCTGTAAAGCTCAAGCTCCCTGCTGATTGAATAGCCTTTACTTTGACTCAGCAGTAGGCATATTGGAGCACTGCTTCCACACGGAGATGAACGGATCTTCTTCACAGCATGCTGGCAGAGGATAGGCTTGTTTGATCAGGCTGGCGCTACTTTCTACAGACTGTAAACACAAAACTTAGTGGTTTTCAGCTCTTTAGCGTCACCATTTGGGCAACTTCTGCTAATGTTGTGTTATGTTTAGCATTGCTTCTGAGTTTGTACTTTGGAGTTTTGTCCGAATGACTTGTGTACACACGTTCAGATAATCCAACAACACACATTTGTTGGCGGACAATTTTAAAGCATGTTATCCCACATTTGTCTGTGGAAAATCCAACAACAATTGTCCGATGGAGCGTACAAACGGTTAGATTTTCTGACAACAGCCTGTCATCACACAATTCCCGTCAGATAATCCGATTGTGTGTATGAGGCTTAAGACTTTTGTCTCGATTTACCTAGAATGTGTTTAGCTAATTCAAGCTAAATGCTCAGTTGGGCTCTAAAACATCAGCTTTGATTTTTGCACTGTAAACTACTGCATATGTTATAAGCAGCTCCGAAAGAGGAACTACACTCTACCCAGTTAAATTAAATAAACCTAACACTTGAACCTGTAAAAAAAAAAAAAAAAAAGCATACATTACTAGTTCTTGAAGTCCAGCATTGTCTCCCTCATGGTTAAAGGAGTTGTAAAGGAAAATGTTTTTTTCACCTTAATGCAATCTATGCATTAAGGTGAAAAAACTTCAGTGTATACCGCCCCCCCCCCCCTCCCCGAGCCCCCGTTTTACTTACCTGACCCGTCAAAAGTCCCGCGCGCGTTCCCGAGATCCTCTTCGCCGCTCAGCCTGGCCGCTGTTTGGCTAGAGCGGATGGATTGAGAGCAGCGGAGCCATTGGCTGGCGCTCCTGTCAATCACATCCAGTGACGCGGGGCCGAGTGATACAGTGAGCGGCTATGGCCGCTCGCTGTATCACGGGAGCGCGCCCGCAATTACTCACCACCATGCGAGCGCTCTCGCATGACTGTGGTCAGTACTTGCGGGGAGGACCAGAGACAGCCGCTGAGGGACCCCAGAAGACGTGGATCGGGGCCACTCTGTGCAAAACGAACTGCACAGTGGAGGTAAGTATAACATGTTTGTTATTTTAAATGAATTTTTTTTTTCCTTTACCAACACTTTAAGATTCTCCATCCACTGCTCTGCTCCTGCGGTGCCATCTTGAAACGAGATCCGGTGTATGCGCA
Organism: Rana temporaria; assembly: GCF_905171775.1. Lineage (NCBI taxonomy): Eukaryota > Metazoa > Chordata > Amphibia > Anura > Ranidae > Rana > Rana temporaria. The sequence goes on along the minus strand of NC_053489.1, from coordinate 359,051,873 downwards.
GAAACACTGCAGATCTCCTAGACCTGACAGAAAACCCATGTCATAATTGCACATGCGTAGGATCTTGCAGACTGCCTTTTGGGATGTGTGTGACGTATACTTATCATGGGGCAGCTGGTAACCTTCGTGAAGATGAAGGAAATAAAGATTTTTTAATAATAAAGAAACTGGCATTTTGTTAAAAAAAAATCTGCAAAAGGGTAATGTGAAAATGGAGGCAGGAGATACAAAGTAGTTCAAATGGGTAAATGCTTTCTTGGTATGTGTGATTATTTTATATATATATATATATATATATATATATATATATATATATATATATAGATAGATAGATAGATAGATATATCTTCATTATTATTAATATCATTATCTTATATGGAGTCTCTTTTTCTATTTTCTTAGTGCCTGATCCTATCTGAATAGGTTTCTCTTATTATGTACCCTTATGGTATACACACATATCTTATGCTTTATAGTGATGGTGTCACAGGCTCCCCACCATCCTTTCATCCTTCATCTCTCACACACCACCTGCTGCTTGTCACACCTTCCTCTGACTTCTACTATACTCCTTTTCCTGTATCATTACTGTCAAATTGTCATTCATTGCAGTGTCTTACCCCTAGGACTACCATATCCTTTCCTTTATTATACCATCTATTTTATTTTCTCACTTTCTTCATACTGCAATTTTACAGCTATGCTAATTGTATAGCTATACTAACATCATGTATCGTATTCTCTTTATTTACTTTATCATCCATTTTGAATGTTACAGTTCCTCAGTACCCTGACTACTCTCTCACTCGTCCCCAACACTCTAATTATCAGCTCACTTTCATCACATCATCGTATCCAAAATGCTCTAATTAGGGCCGGTGCTACTCTGTTTTCCTGCTTATTTAGTAAGGCAACCTTAAATGAAATGCCAAGTGCAGATCTCAGCTTGCTGAAGGCATAGCCATTAGGAGTCAATTTTTTGATTGGCTGTTGTGGATAACTGCACCCTTGTATGTCGCCTGTACGTATCTTCATGACGTTACATAAAGTCCCAGAATGTGATTCACATTAGGTAACAATAATTGCAAATTGGTAAGGTAATGAAATTGCAACCAATGTATGTATCTATTACAAAACAGGAAATTTAGACCATGGATATTGGATTTGTTTTTTATAGTAGTAGATGTCCTGTTTAGTTAAGGGATATTTATTCTGTCAGCATAAGAGTAAATTAAAGCATATACAAGCCCCAAAAACAAGTTAAAATAAAACAAGTTGGCTACTGCTAGTTCCTAGATGTGATGGATATTAAAATTTTCTGTTTTACTGCTTTTTTCTCTTTTATTTTCAACAGTAAGGATGAGCTTAGGTTTGGACTTGGTTTAAACTCCTATGGGAAGTCAGCTGTGAGTGCCAGGCCAATGAGCTGTGACTGGGACATCTCCATCCTCCACCCTCTCACAGCTGCCTTTGACATCATTCATTTAATATAGCTACATTACCATTTTGGGTCAATGGCAATGATGTCATAAGTATCTCCGCCTTTGTGAGTTGGCGGTTATAACACCTCTTAACCACCTGATTTTACTCTATAATGTCCAATCGTGCGCATTGCACACGGTTGCGGAATGTCCCTGATAAAACTAATGGGAGTGTTTGACAGGCAGCAACTCTGTACCCTGAGTGAAAAATGCCTGGGCCACTATGTTTTGCTTCATGGCCACGGCATCTGTATAGCTGTATTGAGACTGATAATGTAGACGGCCGGTGAGTGGTAAAACCGTGGCTTAGCTGCCCATTTTTCCATCCCTTCTGTCTGAAAGAGCAGTTAGGGAGGCTCCTGTATCTCCGAATGAGCTAGCATGGAAAGCAGCATTGTCTGGAGAGAGTAATGTTAGATGGACTAGTATATTTAGATGACCAATGGGCATTATATAACAGATTGAAGCCTAACATCAGCTAACACTTTATCAGTATCAGTAGTAACAGCAACAGTTTTTTTTTTTGGGGGGGGGGGGGGGGTAAAGGTTTTACATACTGTAAATTAATAAAAGCCATTGTAAGCCCCATGTGAGTGTTAAATGGTTTGTCTGAATACTCTAACTGATAGTTTTACTGGACAGCTTGGTCTTTTGAAGTAGGACTAAACGTTATTTATGTGCTTATGTAAGCTCTCACCTGAACTGTCAAGTCATCAAATATCTGGTGTCATATCTGACCACATGTGCAGCACCATGACAATGCAGATCGTAGAGAGGCCAAGATGGCAGCTTTCTTGACTGTAAAAGATAGGACGATGCTGAAGAATAAAAGACTTACTGTCCAGGTCGCTAGGAAAAAATAAAGAGAAAAAACACCTAAAAAAAGAAAACGAACGCAGTCACTACATTTAAGGATTGGTAATCTGTGATATATTACATTTTTGCTTTTGGGCTTAGGTACACTTTAAGTCGGTAAGCATTCCACTGGGGGAAAGACAGTCTTTTTACAAATACATGTAGCCGATTTCACTTTGTAAGGAACATTGCCAAGATTGTAATATTGTTTATTATTGCCACAGTAAACATTGGTTCCACCACTTTAATGCATCTGTTTATTCTCCACATTACCTCTTCTCCTGTCACTCTGAGCAATGACACTGCTACTTTTGCACTTTATACCCTTAAGGCCCCTTTCACACAGGGTGGAATCCGTCCAAGCGGATCCGCCTGCTCAGCGGGAGATCTCTCCGCTGATCCCCACTGCACAAGCAGATGACAGATCCTTGTCTGCTCCACTATGCAGGGCAGACACGGACACAGCCTGCTGTTCTCCATTGGGCGGTCGGGTGAAAATGGACTGCATGTCTGTTTACATCCGATCCACCTGAAGGATGGTGAATGTATCCCCATACATCTGTTTTTAGCAGACCAGATGGGATCAGATTCTGGCAGGTGACAGCAGGCACATGTCCACTGACATCTGGTGCCCCACAGAGAACAATGGGTGGTCCAATCGGGTCTGTCTGAAAAATTAACAGGCAGACCCAATCGGACCGCTGGTATAAAAGTGGACTAACAATTAATGCACCTGCAATGTTTTACAGTGTGCTGCAATAGGAAAAAAAGGCCTTGTCCATTTTTTGTGGCTTAGGGTACTCCGATAATCCATTTAAAATTAATAGACTGCCTTAATGAAGTGTACCATAATGTGCGATAACAAGATGCATTTACTCACATGCACACAGCACATAGTCTAAATGCTCTTATGATTAGGAGGCAATTATATGGTTAAGGTTAAAAGCTGTAATCAGGTTTTCTATCATTTAGATACATTCTTTACTTTGGACATTCAATATAGGGAGAACATGGCTTTGCAAGAGCACACTGGGTTTTATTAAAGAGAATATATCTGAAATGCAATACATATCTGTAAAGAGCAGATACATGAGAAATGAGAAAGCTTTGTGTGTAATTTAAACTTCACCTTTTCAACTTTATAGGTAGTTGGTTTTTTTTTCATGTCAAAGCGAGCCCGGCAAACATAAACCTTACCCTTTTATCAATAAATCACTTCAAAAGGCCAGTTCTCTTGATTTCTTGCAATAGTTAAATGGTTATTTCACCTTTGCAAAATAAAAATGCTAATGCACTTTAGGGCCACCACCAGTAGTTAAAAACAAACTATGCTGCTATAAGCATTATATCATTATATTGAATAATGTAACTGCTATTGCTGTTAGCCATATACACCCCTCCAGGTGTCTGTCTGAAAAATTCCCATAGCTGGTATACTCCCATCCTGCCCTGTTGCTAGAACATTGCTATGATATTTAAGCCAACATTCCAGCCATTGATGCTCGCCACCATAATAAAAAAAAAAAGCACACTCTCGCTTGGGTTTAAACACCACACATTCACAGTAAGCTATCTACCCAGCTACAGTGACACTGAGCTCCAAGCTCAGTGGCAGCTGGTGCTCAAAATTTGGGGGGGGCGCAAACAAACGAAAAAAAAAACACATCAATTGCAGCCTCACTGTGCCCATCAACTGTCACCAGTTTGCCCCGTAAAATGCCGCCAGTTTGCCCCAAAATACTGCCAGTTTGCCCCCTGCCCGGCACTTACCTTTCTCGGGTCAGCCATCCTCCTCCACGCTCCCTCGATGTCTTCTCCTGCCCTCGATGTCGCTTCCGCCAATCAGGTGACCGGTAACCAGATCCGGTGAACCTGATTGGCTGAGACGCGTGTCAATGTTAACCAGGGAAAGCACACCCTGTGTGCCCTTTGGTTAACCATTTGGAAGCCGATTAGAGCCCACAGTCTGTAATCAGGAAGCCTATCAGAGCCGCTGGCTACACCCACCACTGTTATTCAGATGGCCAGCGCTCAAAAGGGGGCAGGACACCTGAATAGTGGGCGGCAGCGGCGACAATACATAGAATTCATGCAAGGAGAGAGGGGGCGGCGCTCCTGCGCCCACTATGGACGCATCGCCATTGTCAGAGCTACTGCGACAGATGGCAAATAATGCAATGTAGGGTTTTGAAAATGAGAGAGAACAGGTTTTTGTAATGGTGGAAGTGAGCATGAAAGGCTGGAGAGTCAGCTTAAACCTTGTAGCAACATCTTAGCAACAGGGCACAACAAGGATATCTGCTGGGGCACCGGAGATGCTAAAACCACTGTAGTAGCCCACACTACGTGAACTGGACACAGGGTTGCTCACTGAGCACTGTCAACATTCAGAGAATGCATCATATTTTTTGGAATGAATACAAGGCATTATCCAATTGGACAAGGATAGATCATGACATCAAATCTGTTCCTCCTCTACACCTCACTCAATTAGAAAACAGTTTTTGTATTCATATAAAAAATACAAGGCATCTTCTGGATGGCAACAATGCCGTGTGAGTGAATCCTTATGTTCTGTGTGCATAGGAGAAGCTGATCAAGCGGGACCTGAAAGATTCTGGCTAGCGCTGTAAGAAGCATGGGCTACTACAGTGGCCCTCAAGGTATAAGATATGAATAATTACATTGGGCCAAGCCGGACCAATATGTGAAAGAAATAAACTAAGTCATTTAACTTCTAAACTCTAGTCTAAAGAACGTTTTTCATTCATTGGTCTCAGTAAGAACCTAGCCAAGGAAAACACAGACTACTCTCTCCAGGTACACTGATGACCACACAATAAGTACAAACGTAGCAGCGCTTACAACATACCGCTAACAATGGAAGGGCAACCTTTTCTGCTTGCTAGGCTATTCCCTCATCAGAACATTTCCCCCTCTCCTCATCTCCATAACAAAATGGGGGGGGGGGGGGTTGTTCTCTAGAAAAAGAAGGAAAGACTGGATAATACTGCTTGACAAAACACTACAGAGTGCACAGATATCAAGATATTACACTGTATTTTTGGTGGGATCAATGGGGTTGTTTTTGCAGTAATGAAACAGATGTGCAGATATCCCATCAATTACTTTTCTGGGGACAACCCAAAATTTGGGATTTTTTTTTAGTTTCAATGATAATGGTATATAGGACAAATAGAGAGGATGAATCTCCTTAACGTGGGCACAGACAGCAATACTAACAGACAGGGACTCTAATCCCTCCCCACTCTATTCAAAACTAATAAAAAAGTTTTGCCTTTAGTTATACTTTAAGGTGAAAAACGTTTCAGCTTTGGAACCACTTTTACACAAGCAGGTCTACCGGTATTAGCTTGCCCCAGGACACAAAGATATATACTCTGAAGCCTCGTACAAACGACCGAGGAACTCAACGGGCGAAACACATCGTTTTCCTCGTCGAGTTCCTTGTTAGTCTGTCGAAGAACTTGACAAGGCAAGTTTCTCCATTCCCGTCGAGGAAAAATAAGACATGCTGTCTTTTTGGCTCGACGGATCCTCGACAGTTTCCTCGTCGAAAAATGTACACACGACCGGTTTCCTCGGCAAAAAAAAAATCCCAGCAAGTTTCTTGCTGTTTTTTGCCGAGAAACTCGGTCGTGTGTACAAGGCCTGACTGTAGAACACCATAAGCAGACCCCAGCTAAAGTAAAAACCTTGATGTACCAGTTGACCAGGCACTCTGCGGGCACAGTTTAGTTGGGACAGGTGGCAGAAAGATGTCATTTCAGGGCTTGTAGCAAAGGTCAGGCGGAACACATTATACAATTTTCTTATTCAATTTCCTTTAGATTTACCTTCATCTATGTAGTACAAGGTCCTGCCTGATTGCATACAAATTTAAAGTGTTATATGGTTTTGGTAAATCTAAAAGAAAATTGTACAAGAAAATGTTATAATGTCCAGCCAGCCTAATTCATGAACATAGCAGAGGTCAGGGAAGGTGGCAGACAGTAGGCATAATCTAAGGAGTAGACAGAAATCTGATAAAGCGATGAGGTTAAAATATTGCTCCTCCTGCTCTAGGAGACAATCTGAGAGCTGGGAGTGTGTGCTGCAACACATGGTCCGGCATCTGACAAGGGAGCCAGATGAAGTATAGGTTGGCAGCAACTAGGCACTGGGGAGAAAGGCAGTAGAAGAGCTGTAAGAAGACTGTGGGGTCTGCCGGCAGACAGGTAAGTGTGCGAGCTGCTTTACAGTCTACAAAGACCATCACCAGCCTGCTAAACAAAAATTACACCGGTCCCAATTTATAACTTTAATGCAAGGTGCACATGGAAGGGCTTTGACAGAATAGACAAAACAACATGTACAGTATTTCCTAGAACACTTACCAGATAGCCAACAAAAAAGCACAAATTACACTGCCAAACAATTTGGGTTTTAAAAAAAAGGTGTTGCACAACATTTAAAGTGATAATAAAGTCTTGCTTTTTTTTAGTTAAAAATAACAAACATGTTATACTTACCTGCCCTGTGCAGTGGTTTTGCATGAAAACATGAAAAATGGTCGTGTGTACGCGGCTTACGTGTAGTAGCCGTAGTGCCTCATCAAGGCTCCTCTGTAGAGCTTGACTGCTAACTCTATAGAAGTCTCCATGTTGTAGCATATATAGTATAGGAATGGAAACATAGAAGACAGGTATGTCTAAAGGGAGCCCATTCCTTCTTAAAGGCGCAGGGACTCCATAAGCCCACCGCAGCACAGTGCCAGCTGAAAACATCCAATGTGTCTGGAAAAATGGCAAGCTAAACAAAAATGAAAACTACCCCAATTTAGAACTAGCTTTTAGAGTAAGGTGCATCACCAGCTTGAGCAAACTCAGACATTCTGGCAAGTGCCAGACCTGAGTCTTACCAGTTTGGAAGCAGGAAGATGGGTGGCGCTCAATCAGAGCACAGATGTAAAGAATCATTGCACCTACCTGAGCCTGAGCAGACTTGGACATTCTGAAAAATGCCTGAGTCTGAAAGCAAGAAGATGGATTGGTACGTAATCTGAACAGAGAGATAATGAAGCGGTGCACCTACAAGTACTGTAGTCGCCAAGAAGAGGACTGACCAGTGGTGGAAAAAGGGGGTAGCTTGGGTTAAATCACTCGAATATGACAGGTGGCAAGGGGCTGCACAGGGCACGGGTGAACCACATTTTTATTTTTTCTGTCCCATAGGTCTTAGATTAAAAATTGGTCAATGGCAGGCCACTTTAAATTTTGTATAGATATAGTCGATAAATGTCTAATTAACATTTTGTCAGGCTTGAGGAAACTCTGTCCTTTACTTAGTAGATTTGTTTGGATTCTATTAAGTTGAGTTTGTTGCTCACCACTTTCCTCTATAGCAAACTAAAATCAAAATCTTCTATTGGAGCCTTAAGCAAATGAGGTTACACAAGGGGTTATGCAGTACTAGCAAATATTAATCAACTGCCAGTCTGCCTCCCTCACATGTGTATGCTCTGTCTTGATTACACTGAGATTATTAAAATGTCTAGTAATTGAAATGGTGACACTCCTGCAAAATGAGTAATATGTGTATCTTATTCATACACTCTGAAAATGAGTAGGAATTAGGACACAGCAGGAATTGGACAGGGAACATTCTATCTTTGAACAATTTAAGAGGTTAAGTTTACCCAATTTTAAAGTTATCATCTATGCCATGAAGTTAATAATTGTCTACACATCATTTATTGGAGATGACATTTACTATACGAAAGGCTTTATTCACAAGTGCAGCTTGGTGGTCTAAAACCAGGCAGTTGAGCCATGGTTTTACTATCCCCAAACTGCCTGCCTTAACCAGGGCATGCAGCAAATTAAACAGCATGTCAAATTCAGGGGATGTTACCACTGCTGAGCGCAATCAATGAAAGTCTATGGGCCTATATCCGCAAAGCATGTGTTTTCGGCTTAGTGGTGCAGAATTTACAAGCAGTGCTGGACATCTAAGGGGGCAAAACGGGAAATAGCCACCGGGCCCCAGACTCCTGTTTAAAAAACTGAAACTTATTTTACCGGGAGATTTCAATAGTGTGTTGGTTGAGGAAATCCAGTTTTCAGCCTTTGCCAAGCTTCGGTCATGTCTCACTCCATCTCAACAGCCAGTTTTATTACATGATGAAGAGCTCGCTGATACCTTTTCCAGGTTTTAATGTAGCTCTTAGAATATGTTTGAGCATGATGGTCACTAGTTGTTTCGGGAGAAAGGTCATTCAGCAAATTGGCACTGATAAAGAATTATCTGAGAATCACGATGACCCGTGAAAGACTAAGCGCTCTGTGCTTTCTGGCTATTGAGAGCAGTGTCCTCAAGATGATACAGTTTGATGAGTTAGTTAAAGATTTTGCAGATGCTAGGTGCAGGAAGAAAGACTTTTTGTAAATATTGTAGTGTGATGCATAACTGTAATGTATGACTTGCCAGTTCCAATTACCTGTGTAATGTGTATTCTTAGGCTTCATGTACACGGAACGTAGTTCAACCTCTCCAGCTAGAAACCGGCATCTAAAAACGGCCGTTTAGTCACGTTTACATGGCGCGTTTAGCCACGTTTGCGTCTAGAAGGGTTTGAAAAAAAAAGTTTTGGATTAAAATGAAAAACGTCTGTAAACGAAACGCTGCTAAACGCGAGTTACCGCGTTTGCCGCTTGAAAAGCCTCTAAACACAGCTTCTGAACAAATTTTTTTTGTGGTTCCAGAAAAACCCTCTAATCTTAACTGCCTAGAAACGACTATAAACTATAAACGACCCTGTGTACATGTACTTATAAGATAACATAGAGGAGAGTTCAGGAGCAGTTGAAAAAATTCCCAACTGCTCTTAAACGTCCATTTACCAGCAGCAGTGTACATGAGGGCTTACAGTCAATAAAAAAATAGACAAGTGTCTTCTTCGGAACCTAACATATATATTTTTATATGTGATTTATTATCATTTCATTTTTTGATTTGTCTTATAATAACATTTCTGTGTTGGGGGTCCTCCGAACTCGAAGTGCCCCAGGCCCCCCAAGGTCTAAATCTGGCATTGTTTACAGGGTTTAATCAGGCAGTGGAGAGTCCTCATCACCTGTCAAATAACTTTTGAAGCGATCCACTGGACTGTAGATTGATTTTCAAAGGTGTGGCTAGTTCTAATGCACATGTGAATGAGCTCAAAGAAATCAGAACTACTATACAGTATGTAACCTCCTACTAGAGCATTATAAATCCTACATTGTTTTGAGCAATATTGAGTCATAGTAGTTTAAAGGTTATGTTAGGGGTTCAGCTGTGTAATACTATTTCTTGAATTCTACAGAGCCCAGGGTAGGTAGTGACGGAAACTCTCTAGCTTTTGATACAAGTATAGCAAAAACAGTCTGGCTTTTCCAAGGGAAAGTCTTCAATAAAATGTACAGTATCAACCAAAGACCAAAAATGTAAAATATAGCAGTCTTTAGATGTGATGGCTGTATTCATTTTCTCTCTCAAGGCTTTTTTCCCCATTATTTTTACCTGGTGTACATGCAAGTAACACACTTTCTATCCTGGGGTGACAACCCTCACTCCTCATCTACAGAGGAGAGGAGTAGTGTTGTCACTCTAAAACAGGAAGCCTATTAGGATTACAGAACACCTCCTCCTCTCCTTCTCTTCATAACAGTACTTTGTAGTCTGCAGAGAAATGTGACAAAAATGCTATCTGATAAAAGACAGCATAGACAGCGAGTACAGAAAAGCCGGCCATACAAGGATTGAAATTCAGCTGTTTCAGCAGGGACCGGACAAATTTTGATCCATGTATGGGTAGGCTGATTATACACAAGTGAATTGATTGATCAACTTGTGTACAACCAGCCTGTTGGAAATTTTTCTCTTAATTAGCGCTGCCAGCTATAGCAGGAAGAGCTGATCCGTGTAATCTGACAGCAGGGAACTCTCCCCTCTGTCAGAATACAATAGCGCAACAGGAGGGATTCCCTCATCCATATCAAGTGTGTGGATTGGGAAATCGAATCATTTTTTTTCCTTCCACCCTGATTGAACAAAAAGATTCATATATGGCCAGCCTAAGGCCCCGTACACACGACCGAGTTTCTCGGCAGAATTGAGCCAGAAACTCGATCGGAGCCGTATTCTGCAGAGAAACCCGGTCTTGTGTACACTTTTGGCCGAGGAAGCCGACGAGGAAATCGTCGAGCCAAATAGAGAACATGTTCTCTATTTCCTCGTTAGTCAATGGGGAAACTTGGCTCGCCGAGATCCTCGGCGGCTTCACAAGGAACTCGACGAGCAAAACGATGTGTTTTGCTCGTCGAGTTTCTCGGACGTGTGTACGGGGCCTGAGACTTCAGCCTGCTGGATTTCTGGCAGAATCCACAGCTAACAAACAGAAAACAAAATGCTTTCACTGGTATGTTTAACAGATGACAAGGGAGCAGACAAGAGAAGTTCATAGTTTGGGTATATATACACTTTAAGGATGATTTCAGGTAGATTTAGTTCTATTACTTATTTATGTTGTAGGCCAGTGCTTTAACTGGGCCGGAACGCGGCGGTACTCAGTACCGCCACTTCCAAAAATGCCCCTGGAGAGTACCAGCACCTCTCCGTGCGCCAGGTACGTGGGTTTCCCGTACCGGAACCAGGCGCGTCGTTAGGCCCGGGCTAAGAAGGCTGGAATGGCCCCGAGTGTCCGAGCGCCGCTGAGCAATTTGTCGGAAGAGACACAGCAGGTCCCGCCTATGATGGATGGACGTCACTGCCAGCCACTGTCCAATCCGCGGGACGCGTGACACGTGACGTCCATCATAGGCTCAGAAGCGGGAATTACAAATTTACACTGCAGCCCGGCGCGCCATGATGCGGCTCTCCTCCTCGGCTCCAGGGTCACGGTCACCCGGGCCAGGCACATTCGGTGCGACAGTGCTGCACCCCACATCCCAGTTTGCTTCATCAGCTCTCCTTTCCTCTGAGCCTCCTCGAGTCCTCTCCTCTGGCTGCATCTCTACCACCACGGGCTGAGGTAGGTCACTCAATTTCTGATCTATAGTTGTGCCAGTGTGTTAGAGTGTGCAGAATGACACTTAAATGTTTTCATTGCAGTGTCAGTGTGCATGCTAGTTACGCTATAATATGGAGTTGTACCAGTGTGTTATCAATTCTATTATTTATATTGTATAAAGCTGTGCCAGTGTGTGATCCATACTAATGGTATTTAAAGCTATGCCAGTGTGACACTGGCACAGCTTTATATACCATTAGTATGGATCACACACTGGCACAGCTTTATACAATATAAATAATAGAATTGATAACACACTGGTACAACTCCATATTATAGCGTAACTAGCATGCACACTGATACTGCAATGAAAACATTTAAGTGTCATTCTGCACACTCTAACACACTGCCTCAGCTTTATATAATATTTGATGGATAGCACACTGGCACAGCTTTAATTTAGGATGCACACTGGCACAGCTTTAATTTAGGATGCCCACTGGCACAGCATGCATCCTAAATTAAAACTGTGCCAGTGTGTTAGAGTGTGCAGAATGACACTTAAATGTTTTCATTTGTTCCAGGATCAATGTAATATGAAGAAACTAATGAGATGAATGAGTCTACAATGTAGGTCAGGGTCAGTGATTGTGTATGTAGGTCAGGGTCAGTGATTGTGTATGTAGGTCAGGGTCAGTGATTGTGTATGTAGGTCAGGGTCAGTGATTGTGTATGTAGGTCAGGGTCAGTGATTGTGTATGTAGGTCAGGGTCAGTGATTGTGTATGTAGGTCAGGGTCAGTGATTGTGTATGTTGGTCAGTGTCAGTGATTGTGTAGCCAGGTCACTGGTCAGTGTAGCCAGGTCAGTGTAGCCAGGTCACTAGTCAGTGTAGACAGGTCACTGCTCAGTGTGTGTACTGACACACACTCACGTATGTCACTCTTTCTACAGTAGCTCTTTTTCAGGGTACTTTCTAAGGGTATTTTCATGTTCAGTATTGGGGGGGGGGGGGCACCGGCGCCTAATAGAGTACCGGCACCTCTTTTGGCCCACTTAAAGCACTGGTTGTAGCTTAATTATTTTAGTTACTAGATCTTAGTCAAGATCAATATTTCAATTGTTTTTAATGTGCTGCACAAAATCTGTAATGGAATCTAGCTGAGCACTTTTGCTTCAGACTAGAGCATGGTTAAAAGAACTGGCTAAATGCTGTTAGTGAGAGTTTCAGTTATGATTCACCATTCACCTTTACCTTTTTCTTTAACTAACAGTATTTGAAACCTCAGATTCCTCCACCAGTTAGTTCCTGGTACCATCATTGTGGACCAGTGGGCAGACCTCCGCAGAGAGCAGCGCTGATGGTATAAAGTCAGTGCCACTTTTTGCATCATTACAGTGTGTGGGGCACAGTAGTGGAGCAAGTCTATGATGCCCTACGCTCTTAATATGTCCTTAGTCTTCTAGGTTGAATGAATTGGGTGTCATTCAACTCTCAAAACTGAGTCTCTCCTGGAATGCCAGAGAGGCGGAAAGTATTGCAGCATGAGCTGCATTTTTTTAACATCCTAAGAGCCTTTTTGATAAATAAAAAAAAAAGAATAGCATAGAGTTGGATTTAAAAACATACCTGAAGAGCATACAAATAATAAATAAGCCACACTTGGTACCCAGAAACATAATGAAGTTCTCTGCTGCCACAGTTAATTGTGTGATAATCATGAGAGAAAAAGGTTCTCATCTACTGCCCATGATGACCATACCTACCAAGCACTTTTACAGCTTAGATCTTCAGAAAGGGCTTTATAACCCCATCCAGGCTTTTTTTCTCAAGTCTTCGCAATTTTTTTTATCAGCAGTGCATAAATATAGAGGCGTAAGTCTGTTTTTGGCAACTTGATGTTCCTTGATAATGATTTAGGAAGGTGAAAAATAATTTCTTGTGGTAAATTCTAACTGCTCCAATTAAGCAGGCCTATCATTAAAGATCACATTTCACACAACTTAATAGGGCATGTGTCAGGTTTAAAAAGTCACACAATTATTTTGAGTTTAAATATGCCATAAACCAAAAATTGCCCTTCCCTGTCTATCAGTCTAGACAACCTGGTCTCTAGCTATCATTCATTAGATACTGAAAAGATTCCATTGTATTCTGTCAAAAAACTCTCTCTGAAAAATGTACATTCAAGATAAGGCTCAACAGAGCAAAGGGAAACACGACCTAATGTTCAAATACTGTATGATCACCCTCATTTATATAGGTAATTACAAACTATACATAAAACAAGTTTTTGAATATATAAACACAGGGCTCAATCCACTAAAGGAGATTGCATGCAATATTTAGATCAAGTATCCAAATATCGCATGCAATATTGAAAAACCTTAATTCACTATTGTGCTATTTATCGCAAAAATAGGAAACGTTCAGTAAATACTGCATAAACCTAAGTAAAAGTCAATTTACTAAAAAAGAAAATGTAAACAAAAGCATTTGTTGAAAAAGGTGTAGTCGTGCCACACCCTATTCAATGAATACTGCTGGTTGTTAAGGAGACAGCACCCACTGGGGTCCTAAACCCCCCCCCCCCCTCTAAAAAGCACCTCGCCCTAATGTTGATGGGGACAAAAGCCTCTTCCGTACAACCCTGGCCTGATTCCCTCACCGAGGATGGCGGCGGAAGCAGCCGAGGACCGAGCGATTGCTCAGTCTCGGCTGCTGACATTGCGGGCGCGCTGGACAGGTAAGTGTCCATTTTTTAAAAGTCAGCAGCTGCCGTATTTGTAGCTGCTGACTTTTAAAAAAAAAATGGCGGAACCTCCGCTTTAAGTAAATGAGGGGGTGAGGCCAATGACATCACAAAGGGGTGGGGTCTGTTAGTGCTATTGGCTTGATAGGGCCACGGGGCAAAACCACTGGTGAAATGTGAGCAAGTCCCTGGTGGTTGAAACCTATTGAGGAGTGGCCTAAACGTTATGGGGCAGATCCACAAAGGAAGTACGCGGGCGTATCTACTGATACGCTGGCGTACTTTCAAATTTCCCGCGTCGTATCTTTGTTTTGAATCCTCAAAACAAGATACAACGGCATCTGGGTTAGATCCGACAGGCGTACATCTTCGTACAATTCTTCGGCGTCCGCTGGGTGGCGTTCCCGTCGTAATCCACGTCGAGTATGCAAATTAGCTATTTCCGACGATCCACCAACGTACGAGCGGCCGTCGCATTCTTGAACGTCGTTTCCCTTCGGCTTTTTTCGGCGTATAGTTAAAGCTGCTATTTGGTGGCGTACGCAATGTGAAAATATTTGTTTTTGTTTGCGTAAGTCGTCCGTGAATGGGGCTGGACGTAATTTACGTCCACGTCAAAACAATGTCAAAACAATGACGTCCTTGCGACGTCATTTAGCGCAATGCACGGCGGGAAATTTAGGGACGGCGCATGCACAGTTTGTTTGGCACGGGGACGCGCTTCATTTAAATGAAACACGCCCCCTACTCGCCGATTTGAATTACGCGCCATTACGCCGCGAGAGATACACTACGCCGCCGTAACTTACGGCGCAAATTCTTTCTGGATTCAAAGCTTTGAAAAGTAAGTTACAGCGTCGTAGCGTATCTCACATACGCTGCGCCCATGCAATTGTACGTGAATTTGCCCCTATGTGTGCAAGTTGTCTGAACCAAAGTTTGAAGGAAACCCTGTCTGTGAGAATCACTTTGATCTATTTATTAGCCAGCAATTGAATGCGGTGGCAGCAGCAGAGATCCAGTGACTTTTGAGATATGCTATTTACCCTTCTGAGTTTGTGAGTGGCTTTATGTTTTAATAAATAAAATTGTGTGCATGGTGTTACACTATTTCTTTGCATATTAAAATTCAGGGCTTTGAATGGAGCTTATCATCGGATTGGAGGAAGCTAGAAGAAATGTATTGATCACCACCTTAATAGAACCGGGTGGGGGAAGCTGTCTCGCCAGGAGAAGACAGTAATTATTTCTAGTGCCTATAGCAGCCGCTAGCAATAATCGTAAGAGAATCCGGCAGGCTGGTTGTACCCATCTATCAATCAACTTGTTACATTCAGCCTGCCCATTAACGGTTTGAATCTTGGTCGGTTCAGCAGCGGATTCGAACCGTTGATTGTCATATATGATTTTGTTTGTTGAGTTTTATAAGATTAGTTGTATTTATAGAGATGCACTGTGGTAATTGATATTGGTATTCATCATATAGTGAAATTTTGGGTTGAGAAATACTGCATCGGCAATACAGTAGTTTGGGTAGTTAGCTCCCAACTGTCCCAAACCAATCAATATACATTTTTACAAAAATATGAAGAATACCTATCAGCCTAAACTGATGAAGAAATTATTTTTTTTTTTTTTTTTTGTGAGGGATATTTATTATAGCAAAGAGTAAAAAATATTGTTTGTTTTTCAAAATTTCAGTAATTTTTTTGTTTATAGCGCAAAAAATAAAAACCACAGAAGGTACAAAATACGACCAAAAGAAAGCTATATTTGTGGGGGAAAAAGGACATAAATTTTGTTTGGGTACAACGTCGCATGACCGTACAATTATCACTTAAAACGACGCAGTGCCGTATCACCAAAAATGGCCTGGTCATTAAGGGGGTAAATCCTTCAGGGGCTAAAGTGGTTAAGATGGTGTGATAGGGCGTGTGTCCTATGCCTACATAATTTTGCTAATAGATGTCCCTTGTTCCTATCTTGGAAAAGTTGGGTTTATGTAATGGTTTACAATTTGGGGTTTGTGCACTTTTTGGTTTGGTGCATTTTTTATTCATTAATTTTATATTTAAAGCGCAGAGTAGGGATATATACTAGATAATATTGGGTTTACTCTAGATTACTATATTGCTGGAAAATCTTAAATACAGAAAAACAAATCATTATGAGGTCTGTTCAACCTACTGATAATTTAAAATAATTCCTTCTTTTATGTTTGTTTTATTGGAAATGATATTGGTAAAGTCACCAGTTCTCTTGTATTGTGGTCTTCATTTCTCATTGTGGTCGGAGCAGTGCTATAATATCTATCTCCAGTGGTAGCTGCCACCTATTATAGTGTATCACTTGGGAAAACCTTTTTTTGGATAAAGTGGAGAAGGTTAGGTCCTATAAAAAAGTGAGGGGAAATCCAAATATCTCACAGTTGTCCACAGAATGAGAGAAATCTTCCAATAAGGACACCTCTGTCGGGGACTTCTACTTTGGGAGAAGATTTCCTCTCTTTTCCTGGCAGAGGTGTTAACAATGTGCTGTTCTTTCCAAAGCTAAATAAAAAGCTTTGGCTAAAGATACACTTTAAATAGACAGGTGGAGTTACAGTGTTTTTTTCCATGTCAAAGGTGCGTGTAATCCAATGACTATCATGATAAGCTCTTGAGTGCTTCCAGCCCCTGTGCTCCTTTTTGTACACTCAGGTGGCCAGACCATTTTTGCAATTTTTCCTTTGTTTTTTATTTTTCACTTATAGCTTTCAGAATTTGTGAAAGGAGAGGAGAGGAGAGTGGGGATTGGGGCAGTTTTAGAGGAAAGGGTGCAGCAGGGGTGGAGAGGCAGAGGACAGGGAGGCGGCAGCCACATTAGAGGTTAATAACTCTGATCAGCGGGTTGTAATACGCTGATCAGAGTTATAGATTTGTTCAGCAGAGTCTGCTAAACAATTCTGATATAAGCTTATGGTCATTGGGCGTTGTCCGATTGGACAGGCGCTCGCCTACAGGGAGGGGCTGCAAGAAGGCGATTAAGCTAATCGCCTTTCCAGCCCCTCGGCAGAAGGAGGAAGTGGGACAGGAAGTCCCCTTCTCCTGAATCCCCCACTCCCCCCCCACAAAAATGACATGCTAAATGTGGCATGTAAGGGGGCGAGGAGTGGGTTAAGCGGAAGTTCCATTTTTAGGTGGAACTCCGCTTTAATATAATTTATAGTGGAAAGAAAGTCAGGAATACTCACTTTTCTCAAATGGTCTGATGCCTGTGTGTTTCCTTGCCAGCACTGGTATCTCCTATCTGGCTGATTCCAGGTGTCAATCTTTGGCTGTCTTGATTGGCCAGTGCTGGATGATGTCAGTCCGGCGCATGCATGGTAGTCAATTTTCCCGCTATACTAGCACTGTGCCGGAAGAGTAAATGGAACTCCACATAAATTTTTCAAAAGGATTGAGAACAAACAAGTAAGTAAGTGTATTTTATTGAAGAAGAGGCATTGCATGTCTCTTCTCCAGTAAAGACCCCGCTCACAGTTTTTTTTATTAGCCTTTAGTTCTGCTTTAATTGAACTCTATTTAGCTAGTTTAGCATACTTGTATCTCTTTCACCAAAAATAACTAATATTTTTTCATGTCTATTGTGGTTTGTAACCTGAAAATACATCTCTGGCCACACCTCCAGACAATGATAATGTGAGCATTTTGATCCATTAAATATAAATGTTATAGATTTGTGCATTTGTAATGTTCACTTGACCCACATCAATGCAGGCCTGAATATGTACCAGTTACCAAGGCAACTAAATATATTTCCCAGTGATTGAAGTCCGCAGGTGTCAACATACTAAGGCCGTGTTAACACTATATGTGCATAAAAACTGAAGGAAAAAATGTGCACATTTCACTTGCAGAGACACAAGTTTACATCAGTTTTCATGCTTTTATGCACATTGACATCAGTTTTCATTCTTTTATGTGCCCTGTTTACCACAATATTGATGTCACATCAGTTTTTTTACCACGCAGAAAACTGCATTCAGGTTGCAGATTCCTGCACAGAAAAATCTGCACGTTGTGGTATGAACAGGGCACATAGAAAACAATTGTTTTCTTTGACCCCTTGCAGAATCCATGCAGAAAATTGATGTCTCTGCACATGGCGTGAACAAGGCCTAACTAACACTTACATAATCAGCAGTGAGGTTGCATTTGACTTCAAGCTTACCTAGTAATCCAATTTTATCTGAGGCTGACCTTCAGTATTGTTTCTTGATACATAGATGGAGTATCTGTGGCAGATATGTAGTGATTTGTGGTAGAGATTTTCTCACCGCTCCAGGTGAGCCCCGTGAGCAATCAAGGGCAGTTGAGCTACCAAGGTGCTGGTGGTGCTTGTGGTAATAGCAAAAATGAGGAACAAAAACTGGATGGCCACACTCCAAAATACTTAAAAAAGTTGTCTTTAATATTCAACTGTACACACACAGTCACTGCAACCAACAGAATACAGGATAGCCGATGCGTTTCGCACTTACAGCTAGTGCTTAATCATGGCATTGATTAAGCACTAGCTGTAAGTGCGAAACGCGTCGGCTATCCTGTATTCTGTTGGTTGCAGTGACTGTGTGTGTACAGTTGAATATTAAAGACAAACTTTTTTAAGTATTTTGGAGTGCGGCCATCCAGTTTTTGTTCCTCATTTTTGCTAGTGATTTGTGGTACTTTTGCTGCTCTGTTTCTTAGGGTTCACACTATTGCGAATTGTATGTGGGTTTCCCTGCAGAAGATTGTGACCGGCTCTCTATGGAGTGGCTCCAGGGTGAATTGCACAGGAGTCCTGTGCATCTTTTGGTCTGTTTCAGGTCCGAATTTAGCCCAAAATTTGGGCTGAAATCGGACCTGAAACAGTGAATGGAGACACACAGGACCCCTGCTGTAAGCCGCTCAGTGCTTCAGTGTGAACCCAGCCTTAGTCTGGTTGAAAAAAGACACAAGTCCATTAATTTAAGTTCCCTTCTAAAGTAGATGCAATCTCAGTAAGGTTTGTTTAGGTGTTTAGATTCATTGGCTTATTAGAGTTAGAAGGTCATAGAGTTGATACATATTTCATTTGCTATACATACATTTTAAAGCCAGAACTCCAAGTCAAAATTACAACTGTTTAGCATGGATGGGGGAATCTAATGACTTTCCTAATAAAATCATATTTCATTATTGATTACTTTTAAATCTTAATGTGTATGGCTAGCCTAACTCTAGTAGCTAATCTACCCTATCCAGGGCCACTGATAGAGGGGCACCACCGGTCCTCTTGTAGAGGGCCTGAGCACACAGAGGGACCCACACAGGTAGGGGGATTAGTGATGGACAACAATTGCAGGACTCTTCCTCCAGCAGCTAAAAGCTAGTCTCTCCCCCTCTCCCTGTTGCCAGCTTTTACCTGCAGAGAAAGAGTCCCTCACTGACCCCCCACCTTGTGTGCCCCCCCTCCCAGCACTGGCTCTGCTCCTTAGTTTATCTCTGTACCTTTGTTTCTCTTCCTCTTTCTCTCTAAACTCAACTGCCCAGCCTGTATATTTTTTTCATGTCATCTTAATTTTTATTTAATAACTCAGTTTTATCTTTTAGATTTAGATTGTCATGTATCCTGAACTGGGTCCTGTGGTTTCTATAAGCAGCCCTGACCCTAAATCTAATGGCTTATCTACAAATCTCTACATTTATTACAAAAACAAAAAGGGAAGACAATTCTTGTAAAAATAAAAAAGTTAAGGTGAACACTAAAATGATAAATCAGACTACTGTATGTGCTCACTAACTATGCACTATACTTTCTCTTTAAATTGTACTCCCATTTCTTTAAACACAATTCACAGTTGAGTGGGTGAACAGAACCTTCAAAGGTTTTGTATTGTATGTAAGAGCTTCCCTTTCTGTTCAGACTATGCACCAAGGCTGTGTTGCTTTTAGCTCTTCCTTTTTCTTACTCTTTTCCTTTTTCACATACTTTTTTTTTTGGTTCACTTTTAGTGGAAAATACTGTCATGTCCACTTTGTATAAAATATTAATATTCATTTTTTCTAGATAATGTCCTTTTTTCCAGAACTTGTCATCTTTATTTGGAATATATTTCTCAGACTTTTTCCATTTAAACGGAACTCCAGGCAGCGTAAAAAAAAAACTATTTAATACAGTTTTTTTTTCCTTAAAACATTTTTAAATTTATTTTTAAATAGCCCTGGTAAAAGTACCTACATTTGTCTTAATATCTGCTTCCTGAAATCTCACTCAAAGAAGGACTGAGATAGAGAGAGCAAGAGCCAGCAGTGCATTGCATAGTGCTCTCAGTCTAATACAGGGAGCATACAAGATGAGACAGTATAGGCATATGACCTAATACGTTTTCTACAGCCCCTTGATTTCCAGTGAGCATCCTAGGACGAGATGACATTACTGTAACAGGGAATGTGGTATTGTCCTCCTGGCTATATTGCTTTAAAGGGATGTGTGAAGAGCAAAAGTAGCTGATCAGAATAAATATTATGTTTAAAGGTTTAAATCAATGTTTCTTGCCAATTCCTGTACAATTAACTGAAATTACAAACAATGTTATCTTCTTTTGAAGTTGTCTTTTGTAAACTACTGTAGCGGTGCCCTGTGGGGTCGTTTCGTGTAATAGTTTTTACATGTCAAAACACCGACCCCAGAATGGATCCCTCCTAAATGACTTGCCCGGCAGTGCTCCCCACTGTCCTCCTCCTGCTCCCGTTCCAAACACCTCTCTGTAGTGGAGAAGGATCTGGGGATCTTGGTAGATCATAAGCTCAATAATAACATGCAATGCCAAGCTGCGGTTTCCAAAGCAAGCAAAGTCCTTTCTTGTATTAAGAGAGGTATGGACTCCAGAGACAGAGATATAATTTTGCCCCTGTACAAATCATTAGTAAGACCTCATCTGGAATATGCAGTTCAGTTTTGGGCACCAGTTCTCAAAAAGGATATCGGAGAACTGGAGAAAGTGCAGAGAAGGGCAACCAAACTGATAAGAGGCATGGAGAAGCTCAGCTATGAGGAAAGATTAGAAGAACTGAATTTATTCACTCTTGAGAAGAGGAGAATTAGGGGGGATATGATCAACATGTACAAATATATAAGAGGTCCATACAGTGAACTTGGTGTTGAGTTATTCACTTTACGGTCAACACTGAGGACAAGGGGGCACTCTTTACGTCTAGAGGAACAGAAATTTCACCGCCAAATACGGAAAGGTTTTTTCACAGTAAGAGCTGTGAAAATGTGGAACAGACTCCCTCCAGAGGTGGTTCTGGCCAGCTCAGTAGATTGCTTTAAGAAAGGCCTGGATACTTTCCTAAATGTACATAAAATAACTGAGTACTAAGATTTGTAGGTAAAGTTGATCCAGGGTAAATCCGTTTGCCTCTCGGGGGATCAGGAAGGAATTTTTTCCCCTGCTGTAGAAAATTGGATCATGCTCTGCTGGGCTTTTTTGCCTTCCTCTGGATCAACTGTGGGTATAGAGTTGGGTGTATGGGATTGTACTGTGTTTTTTTATTTTGTTTGTTATTTTTTTGTGGTTGAACTGGATGGACTTGTGTCTTTTTTCAACCTGACTAACTATGTAACTATGTAACTATGTAACTATGCATGTCACCCTGCTTGGCCAGGCATTCACTTCAGACAAACTCTGCCAGTTAAAACAATCCTTTAGCTTGTTTTGTTTTTTGTTATTTTATATAGGGGATTAAACTTGGATGGGGAAAGGGAACATGGGATGCCCAAATAATGAATCTTGCTTGTTTGAACAAAGATAGTTGAATCTATATTGACAGTCTCTAGAGCTCCACACTCCTCCAGCACACTACTTGAGATCACTTTGCTTTCTCTACTGTACAATCCTAGATTCCTGTCACCATTAGCACATGGTTAGGCCTCACTCTGAATAAGTACCAACAGTTCCATAATAGTCCCCTTTGATGTAGCAAGGAAATAGCGATGGAAAAGGACATTTGTGCTAACTGAAACTTGGTGGACTACTGATCCCAGAAAGTCTGGTGCAAATCCTGCCAACCCTCTTGGCTGCAGCAACTTGACTTCAATGACACCACAGTCTCTCTCTCTGGCTTCACATCAAATCCTGGCATGTCCCTCCCAGAGCTTCTCACTGTGCTTCTCACTCACCGACCCCAGAATGGATCCCTCCTAAATGACTTGCCCGGCAGTGCTCCCCACTGTCCTCCTCCTGCTCCCGTTCCAAACACCTCTCAATGACCGTGTAGAGAGACGCTCCCTTCCAGCTCCCGAGCTCCAGACCTGAGGTCACCCCCCCCATAAAGTGGGTTCCCTCAAGGGCTACGACAGTCTAAGGCCGTGTACACACGATCTGTCAAAACCAATGAAAACGGACTAAAGGTCTGTTTCCATTGGTCCAAACTGATCGTGGGTGGGCCCCATCGGTCAGTTGTCCTTCGGTCAAAAAAAAGAGAACTTTCTTTAAAATTGAACCGATGGACGCCTAACCGATAGGTCAAAACCGATCGTTAGTATGCAAACGCATCGGTTAAAAACCCGCGCATGCACAGAATCAAGTCGACGTATGCTTGGAAGCATTGAACTTCGTTTTTTTCAGCACGTCGTTGTGTTTTACATCACCGCGTTCTGACACGATCGGTTATTTAACTGATGGTGTGTAGGCACATCAGACCATCAGTCAGCTTCATCGGTTAACCGATGACAACGGTCCTTCGGACCGTAGTCATCGGATGGACTGATCGTGTGTACGCGGCCTTACACTCCATTACTCAGTTATTCCACCTACAACTCCTCCCACAACAGGCTGATCATGAGCATATATAGGAGGCCTTCACCCTGCCAATCCTAGTTGGGGATTGGTCAGAGCTCCCAGATATACTCTATGCCACTCCCATCGTTTGCCCTGCCTCTTTTCCAGAACCCTCTGGAATCAGAGGAGGTGCCAGAGAGATAAAGTACATGTCAGACACCGGCTACTACACTAAACCACTCCCCAGCCCCCAGATCAAAAACAGCTAGGCCTGCCTAAATTTACCTGCACTGGCTGTATGAAAACACACTACTCTAGAAACTGTCCTGGCGAAGCGCACAGTCACGTGTGCGAAACGCGTTGATGTAGGCAATGCCAACCCAGCCCCACAATCCATCACGTTCAATCATGCGTTCCAGCAAGTGTACGAGTTAACACCAAACCGCCACTTCTGTCCGGAATGACTGGATGAGCTTGCTTCGCATTCACATGTGGGCCTCTGTAGCTATCTTACCTCACTACCAACTGGATGCTCAGTGAATGGACGCTATCCACTAGACTGCCATATGCTGAAGAACTACACCATTGTCTCTCCATCAGCTGATACCAGCGCATATTCACAGGCTGAACTTTGAGGGGAACAGGTGCCTATTACTACAGCCTTTTATTACTACAGCCCTGATCTCGGAGTGGTGAGAGCCTCCGGGCAACCTATATTCAAAACTCCCGTTTACTTTTCCCCTCATCACCCTGCATATTCCCAGCTGATCTACCTGATTATTCAGCATTGTCTGCACATATCCCGGGATAAGGAACCGTGTAGTTTATGCATGCATATATAATATGCCAACAGCAAATTTATCCTTTTTTTATATCCGACTCAATTGTCGTAAGTCTACTTAGATTCTTCACCACTGGTACACCGGCAGCCTTTTGAATCCAGTACTCGCTGACAGATACACTCTGCAACCTTGGCTACAGACTTCTAGCTTAGTTCTATACATTTGATCCACCAGCTGAAGCAAAACGTCCACGCTATAATCATATAAGTCCAATACCCGGACTGTATTTTACACTTGTAATTTCAATAAAGCAATTTTTTTTAGCTCTTCTTTGGGACATTACTTTGTTCCACCTTTTCTTACTTTACTCTAGCAACCTACCTACCTAAGGTAGAGGGTGCTACACTACAAATTTCTTCACCCCTTATGTAATGGAGATAAAGAGAGGTACATATGTCTGTAGTCCAAAACAAGGAGATGAGCCTAGGATGACTATGCTGTTTCTCTATGTATGTAAAGTGAGCGTTGTCACTTTTGGTTACTTTTTTTGTTACTGAGAGCATCACCCCATGAAAGTAAAGAAAATAAAAGAAAAAAAAAAATCTTGGAAAAAAATAAAGAAAACGAACACAGCCATGGCATCTATGGACTGATACATTGCAAAAAAATTCAATTTTGTTGTTGAATTTATATTTTTAACTGCTTAATCCCATGGCCTAGGATGCAAGCAAGTACATGAGGGTTGTGGCTGCAGCCATGCTCCTGGTACCTTTTTTTTAGAGCCAGGTATTTGCTTTCCTGTAAAAGTGATCAGAGTGGCTTTACAGACGCTTTATCACTTTAACATCACTTCGAAGAGGACCCCCTTCCACTACTGCCTGCAGCCATTCCCAGGCTCTCCTGTTACCCCAATGAGCCCAGGATCATGGTAAGGAGTTAGATCAGCTGCCCACAGGGACAAATGAAACCGTAAGCAACAAAGATTTTGTCACTTGTGGTTTTAGTAAGGTCATTCCCTGGCCAGTACAGCCAGGGAAGCAGATGATCAAACACAGTCACAGCCTTGGAGGGCAAGGGAGACATCAGGGGTCCAAAAGATCCCTGATGTTTCAATAAGCAGTACTGGTCACTGTTCAAAGCTATCACAAGGGGGCTTGTTCGCCCCTTTGTGATAGCAATAAAGTTAAAGTGTAACGCCACTTTTGTTGAGAAAAAAAACATTTTCCTCTGGGTGATCTATGTACAATACAAGTATTTTAACAAACGTTGCAGATTACTGTCTTTTGTTATTCTGAAAAAATCCCTGTTTGTTCCTCTGTGCCCCTATGCTCAGTAAAGTCTAATGGGAGTGGTTTCATCATTTTCAATCAGCTGTGCACCTGCTGCGCTCTAATGAGGAAAGCTGCTGGGTCTGAATCCCTTTAGCTGTGGTTTCCTATTGAAAGTATCTCACCACAAAATGACATTTTTGTAACAGGAGATGGCTGACTTGTGGGGAAATCAGGGAGCCAATCACACAAGCAGGAAATTATGTTTCTGGGGCCCGTTCTGTACATATTCTGTTTTACAGGAACGCCTCCAGGTAGCCATAATGCATTGCATTTTCCGAAAATTACAGAGCTGCAGATTGAAAAGGAAAGGTCATTTTTAATAACATTCAATTACAATATGACTTGTGTCGTAATCGTATGCACTGTATTATTTTTTCTTTATTTGCTATTTTTTCCCCCCACGAAAGTGGACTACTCATTCAATGAAAAAGAAATGTAAACATGTATAAAAAAAAAGAAATAAAAATAATTAAACCCCCTCCCCCCGTGCTCACATGCAAATGCACACGTAGGTCCTGAGCGTATATATTTACAGTGATTGCACCACACATGTGAGGTATTGCCTCAAACGTCAGGGTGAGAGCAATAATTCTAGTGCAAAAGCTCATGTTTAATTGTGAAGCTATAACTTGTAAAGGCTTTAAATTGTCATCTATGGACACTTTTAGGTACTGTGGCATACGCAAATCTTGACATGTTTGGTATCTATTTACTTGACGCAACATCATGTGTTATATTTTACAAAAAAAATGGTACTATATTGTGTTTATGTACACTAAAATTAATTTAAGGGTATTTTGTTCCTGCTATTGTTTGTTTGATAAATGGCTGCACAAATATCATGTGACATAAGAAATTAAAACAGCTACTATTTTATTCACCAGGGCCTTTGCTTTCAGAAAATATATAATGTTTGGGGGTTGCATAATGCATAATTTAAAGGGGTTGTAAAGGTAAAAAAAAATGTCCCTAATAGCTTCCTTTACCTTAGTGCAGTCCTCTTTCACTTACCTCATCCTTCGATTTTGCTTTTAAATGTCCTTATTTCTTCTGAGAAATCCTCACTTCCTGTTCTTCTGTCTGTAACTACACACAGTAATGCAAGGCTTTCTCCCTGGTGTGGAGAAAGCCTCTTGAGGGGGCGGGCAGGAGTGTCAGGACGCCCACTAACACACAGCTAAGTAGAGAGTGTCCTGACACTCCTGCTCGCCCCCTTCCCCCTCAAGAGGCTTTCTCCACACCAGGGAGAAAGCCTCACATTATGGTGTGTAGTTACAGACAGAAGAACAGGAAGTTAGGATTTCTCAGAAGAAATAAGGACATTTAAAAGCAAAATGGAAGGATGAGGTAAGTGAAGGAGGACGGCACTAAGGTAAAGGAAGCTATTTAGGATTTTTTTCTTTACTTTTACAACCCCTATAACATGTATGTAAAAAAAAAATGCAAAATGTTGGCATGCAACTTTGCACTTCTGCAATAACTTGCATTATCCGATGCCTGTCAGAACATTTTTGTACGGATGGTTGAATAGCCATGCATAGTTCAGTCCTGTAAATGACATTTTCATTTTTTTTATAGCAGCACAGTTTTACAGTTTCTTGAGGGAAGATGTTGACTACATAGCTTACTGCTCAACAGCCAGGTCACAAGGCACATTATGGCCTGTTCCAGCAAATATGAAGACAGATGCCTCGTTACCCTTTAGCGTCAGTGAAATGTTAGCCCATCCATGACTCCCCTTTTTTTATTAGACTTGGATATGGTGGAAAACTTAGGACAGACCCAGTCAGACTTGTTCTCCTACTCCTTAGATTTCTATTAAAATGTTGGGAAGTATTTTCTCTGAGTAGTTAAGTAATTTATAGTGTATTCAATGGAAAACAGCAGGAACTGAATAGCATGGCACATATAAAGTTTTTAAAAAGGGCATGTTTTGACAGCTTACTTTTTCCCCTTTCTCAAAACAGGCCATATGCAAACAGAGCTTTGTTGGATGTGACAAAGGATCAGAGAATTGCTTGTTTTCATTAGGCTAACTGGAGATGCAAGTTCAAACAATGACTTGAATGCTTTTCCTTAGAGATTTTCCAGCATGCTTGATCATCTCTACAACTGATGCCAGAAACTTTTGTCACCCACAGGCACATATTTTTACTCCTTGGTTTACCCTTACACAACCAAATATATTGCTAAAGCTGGCATCTGTCTGGATCAACATTTCGATGTATGTAAAGGCAGGGAGTTTGTACAGAAGTCAACCTGTCGGATTTTCCCTATTTGACCAATGCTGCTAGGTAGTGGCAACCCGACCATATAAGGCACAGGGGCACCGCCCCCTAATCCATGCATCTGGCCCCTAATGTACATGTAGCTTGCCAGATGCACGGATTAAAAAACATTTTTAAGCACATTATTAGGGCTTGAGGCTCTAATTATCTTAAAGAAAGGGAGGGCTCGGGGCGCAGAGCACTGTACCCTGAGCCCACCCAGTTGTGTGACAATAGCAAATTAATATTTGCTGTTGTCTTCCTGATTCTCCTCCCAGTCAATCAGAATGTGGATCCTGAGTCCGATTGATCGATGGAGTCCTGACCAATTAGGTCTCAGGACCTACTTTCTGTTTGGCTGGGAGAAGAAGCAACGGCCCCAGAATGAGGAGCAGCAGCCCTAATCCGGATCCTTGTAATCTGCCTTCTAAATGTAAAGGGGATCGTCGCCTTCCTGTCCGTCTTCCGGGGACGGATTGGAGGGGGGCGGAGGGAGGGGGACGGAGGGGGGTGACATTGGTTTACTGCCCCCACCCCAAAATATTGAGCTCTAGCTGCCACTGTCTGCAATGCTGCTCAGTGTATTCAAATGGCGGGGTAGTCATCCCACTGCGAGAATACAAGCGGGGAGGATTCCCTCATCTATGTCAATGCATGGATTGGGGAAAATGTTTCTGTTTTTTTCTGCTGGTTGAATGACAAAAAAAAAGCTAAGAATATATGGGCTGCCTTACCATGCTTGGACAGGTTGCATTACCATTAAAAAATATTTTAGCCTTTGACAACCAAAGTCAAAAATCCAATTAGTCTTAGAAAAGCGTTAATCTGGCCATACATTATACAATTTTCTTGTTCAATTTCCTTTAGATTTACCTTTAACTGTGTAGTGTAAGAGCCTGCCTGGTTGCATGTATTGCCAGTATTAGAAATATGTTTCAATAATAAAAATTTAGAAGTTACTATGTCTTGATTAATTTTGAGATTACACAAAGGGGTTGACTAAATACAAATATACTGTGCACTGCAAGTGCACTTGCTCCAGAGCTGAATCAGGTGAAGCTTCACTTTGCGAAGAATACTCAATCACATGCAAGGAAAAAAAACAACTGCATTTTTGCTTGTACATGATTGGATGATTGGATGATAGAAAACTGCAGAGTTTCCTATCATTTCAGAGCTTCCACTCAGATCTAGAGCAAGTGCACTTGCAGTGCACAGTATATTTGTATTTAGTAAATCAGCCCTATTATGTATCATCATTTACTCTATAAATCGAAAAAAAAAATTTGACTTAGACACATCCTGAAAAGTGGGAAATTGGAATCAGATATTCCAGTTAGTAACGCCACATTAAAAAAAAATGCTTTATTAAGGTAAATAAAGAATTTTACAGACAGTGAAAGCGGCATCATAATACAAAAGAAAAAAAAAAATGAAAGAAAATCAATCATGCCAAGCATATGACCGATAAACCATACAATGGTGTATAATGGCTCTATACCAGTGCAGCAATCATAGATCAAAACAGACATGTGTCAAGAAACCAGTACTTTGGAATACAGAACCATAATTTACATGAGATGGTATATAACATGGAATTCAATACTCACCATTCAAACACGCTATCCATCTATCCCACACTTTATTGTATTTTGTGGGACATATTATATGCATATAAATCAGTTTCTTGTAAGGAAGGGTGGAGTTTACCTCCCGTAACCAGGTCCCAAACTTTGGTGGGATTGCCCGCATCCAGTTGCGTGCAATCATTTTTCGGGCCACGAAAAGTGTTTTGTGCATAAATATATGTAAAAACTTGTCCAGGTCACTATCTGGGAACAGATTGAGCAACAGGGGTTGGGGTCCAGTGATAAGGAAGATCCTATTTGGTCATGTAAAAATCGTACCACCTGGGCTTTAAAACATCTGAACTATTAGACAGGAGCAAATAAGGTAAAAAAAGGTGCCTGGTTGTTGCCCACAGAGAAGACATAGGGAGTAGGAACCAGTTGGTGACTCAATTCAGGTGTTGGCTTGGCCTACCCTGCTGTATATTAAAATCATTTAAACAAATCATAAAATTCTAATTTGAGCTCGCAACTTTTTGTTGACATACATTATGGCCAGACCAAAAGAGCTTTCAGAAGATCTAAATTTGCATAAGGATATGTTGAGGCTGTGTATATACTGTGCATTGCATCATCATTAAACGGGTCAAAAATTATAACATAAATTAAACGTATTTATGTGCCAAAAAAGAGATAGCCCAGCAGGGGTAACTATTAAGCAGATATCTGAAAAAAATAAATAAAAATACATTAAAAAATACATTACATACAAATTACAGAAATGACATAAATACAACCACAAATCAAAATGTATTTCAACAGAATCAAAAATCTGTTTTATTGTAGATGTTGCTGAAAAAAACTTTGATCTGTGGTTGTATTTATGTAATTAAGTTTTTATTTTTTTTGTGCATATATTTACGTACTGGTTATTGTAATACCTGCTGGGATTTCCCTTTATTGGGGAGCATAAATGAGTTTGATTTAGTAGTTTTTGAAGGGAATTAATTGACCTCAGTGGGTGATATCACCTTTATATTATTTATCCCACACATTTTTTCTGATTAAAGAATAATAGTATCACATGGTGGCAGCCAGAATGTAAATAGAGAATTTCCAAAATAAAATACATGTCTGTGTTCGCCTTTTTCAAGGCACACACATTACACAGCTAATGGTGCCAATAGTCATAAATGTACTGCCACTATCTGCATTAGCCTCATAAGGCTGGGTTCACATATGTGAGGCCATGGGTTCGTGCCTGGGGTCCTGTGCATGTCTGTTCACCAGTTCAGGTGTGATATAGGTCCAAATATTTTGCCAGAATTCGCACCTGAAGTGGACCCAAACACGCACGGGACCCTTTTTCAATTAGTCTCCTTGTTTTCTGTCATCCACTTCAATGGGGCATGATCTGTCACCAGTTCAAACTGTCTACCCACGAGGTAGTACCGGAGAGAATCCAAAGCCCATTTCACCGCCAAACATTCTTTCTCAATAGTGGCATAATTCTCCTCATGGGCCTTCAACTTTCGGCTGAGGTAAAGAACAGGGTGTTCCTCCCCCTTGATAATTTGGGACAGTACAGCTCCTAACCCCACATTTGACACATCTGTCTGAACCACAAAGTCCCGTGAAAAATCAGGCGAATTTAAAACTGGCTGACTACATAAGGCCTGTTTTAAAGCCTGAAAAGCTGTTTCTGCTTCTGGAGTCCATTTGGTCATGACAGACTCCTTCCCTTTGGTCAAATTGGTCAGGGGAGCAGCCTGTGAGGCAAAATGGGGGATAAAACGGCGATAATAACCCGCGATCCCCAAAAATGCACAAACCTGTTTCTTATTGGCGGGACATGGCCAATCCTGAATAGCCTCAACTTTGTTTATCTGGGGCTTGATTAGACCTCTTGCAATGGTATACCCCAGATACTTCGCCTCTTCTAACCCAAGGGTAAATTTTTTTGGAATTGGCTG
Source organism: Rana temporaria (assembly GCF_905171775.1). Classification (NCBI taxonomy): domain Eukaryota; kingdom Metazoa; phylum Chordata; class Amphibia; order Anura; family Ranidae; genus Rana; species Rana temporaria. The sequence goes on along the minus strand of NC_053489.1, from coordinate 359,021,024 downwards.
TAAACCCGGGTTTCCTAGATAGATCCGAACACAGCCTGAACTTTTGGTAAGTGTGAGTCTCAATCCTCACTGTGGATGACCACATCATCGAGGCATGCAGCAGCATAGGCTCGATGAGGCCGAAGGGTTTTATCCATGGTGCGTTGAAACGTGGCAGGAGCATTCTGTAACCCAAAAGGCATCCTCCGATATTGGAAAGATCCTTCTGGAGTTACAAATGCTGTTTTTTCCCTGGCCGACTCCGACAGACGAATTTGCCAATAACCCTTGGGCAGGTCTAATGCCGCATACAAACCATCACTTTATGTGATGAAAAAAAACGACATTTTCTGTGAAGTAAAAAATGACCTTTTTGAAACTTCAATTTTCAAAGACGGAGTTGCCTACACACCATCGTTTTTCTCACAATGTTCTAGCAAAGCGAGGTTACGTTCCACCACGTTTTTCCATTGAAGCTCGCTTCATAACTACCCTGTTTCTCCGAAAATAAGCCCTACCCCGAAAATAAGACCTAGCTTGAGTTTCTGGGATGGCTGCAATATAAGCCCTACCCCAAAAATAAGCCCTAGTTAAAGTCCTTGTAAAAACATATGATCCGTTCTGTAAAAAGATTATATAATGTGCAGTGTGTCTCCCTTTTGTAACTTTATTGTGGAAAATACCTTATTTACAGCACTGCTGGGCGCTCATGTGACCCGCTGGAGCTCTTCTCCTCTCCTCCCGGCTGATGTCAGCTGTTTTTTTTTTTCAATAAAACCTTATTAAGCCCCTACCCACTGCAGTACTCAGAGTGGGGCTGACATCATTGAGGATCTTGGCCCCTCCCTCTGCAGTACAGGAGTAGGGAAGAAGAGCTCCAGCGGGTCACGTGAGCGGCAAGCGGCACTGTAAATAAGGTATTTTCCACAATAATGTTACACAAGGAGACACACTGCACATGATATTATCTTTTTACAGAACAGATTACATAATTTTTTAAGGTCTTTAAACAAAGGTTTATTTTTGGGATTACAGAATTTCACAATGCTGACTCCAGAGCTGATAGGGGGAGAAACTTTTTTGTACATACCATAAATAAATAAGACATCCCCTGAAAATAAGCCCTAGTGTGTTTTTTGTAGCCAGAATTAATATAAGACCCGGTCTTATTTTCGGGGAAACACGGTAGCTTCTGGGCATGCGCGGGTGTAAAAACGTCTTTTTAAACAATGTTTTTTGCTACACACGGTCAATTTCTGTGGAGTAAAAAACGACGTTTTGAAAAACGACACATAAAATTGAAGCATGCTTCAATTTTTTTTGGTCGTTTTTTACAAGACATAAAACGACGTTTTTCCCAACACACGGTCAATTAAAGTGACGTTTTTAAAAACATCGTTTTTTTTCATCATATAAAGTGATGGTGTGTACGGGGCATAACGTCGTCATGTACCGGGCAGTGCCTAGGCGATCAATCAGTTCATCTATGCGGGGCACAGGATAGGTGTCAAACTTAGTTATTTTATTCAGGCGGCGAAAATCATTACAAAACCGCCAACTTCCATCTGGTTTGGGTACTAAGACAATGGGACTGGGCCAATCACTATTTGACTCTTCTATCACCCCTAGCTCAAGCTTTTTTTTTTACTTCCTGGCGAATTTCCTCTCGCCGGGCTTCTGGAATTCTATGAGGCTTCAACTTGACCTTATCCCCTGGTGTGGTGATAATGTCATGTTCAACTCCGGAGACCCAACCTGGCAAGTCTGAAAACTTCTCCCTATTTCGGAGCACAAACTCTTTAGCCTCCTGTTGCTGAGTTTTGGACAGAGTCTCTGCTACCCCAACTTCAGGGACAGCCAGGTTAAACGGAGCAGAAGATCGGGTAGTCTTAGCGACCAAGGACTCTCTATCCTTCCATGGTTTCAACAAGTTCACGTGATAGAGTTGCTCAGGTTTTCGTCTTCCCGGTTGGCTAATTTTATAATTCACCACCCCCATTTTCTCCAACACTTCATAGGGACCCTGCTATTTGGCTAGGAATTTACTTTCGACCGTGGGGACCCAGCACCAACACCCTATCACCAGGTACAAAGGAAAGGACATGGGCCCCACGATTGTAAATCCTTTGTTGAGCCAACTGGGCTTGGGCTAAATGTACCTTCACAATCCGCATCACTTTGGCAATTCTATCTTGCATTTGTGCCACATGTTCAATCACACTTCGATGAGGGGAACTCTCACTCTCCCATGTTTCCCTGGCAATGTCCAGTAGGCCCCGGGGGTGCCTCCCATACAGTTACTCAAACGGAGAGAACCCTGTGGACGATTGGGTAACCTCTCTTATGGCAAACATCAGATAAGGGAGCAGATAATCCCAATTCTTTCCGTCTTTATCCACCACCTTCCTCAACATTTGTTTTTTAGGTTTTATTAAACCTTTCCACTAACCGGTCTGTTTGAGGGTGATATACTGATGTACGTAATTGGGTCACTTTCAGGAGTTTACAAAGTTCTCTAGTCACCCTGGACATAAACGGGTGCCCTGGTCAGTTAGGACTTCCTTAGGGAGACCCACACGGCTGAAATCCTGAAATAACTCTTTAGCAATGGTTTTAGCAGAGGTGTTTCTGAGAGGAATCGCTTCTGGGTAACGGGTGGCATAGTCCATTATTACCAAGATGTGCTGGTGCCCTCTAGTGGACTTCAGTAAGGGGCCAACCAAGTCCATGGCGATCCTCTCAAAAGGGACCTCAATAATGGGCAGGGGTACCAACGGACTGCGGAAATGTGGCATGGGTGCAGTAATCTGACACACTGGACAGGAAGAGCAGTACACTTCCACTTCCTTAGTGATCCCAGGCCAATAAAACCTCTGGGTGATTCTCTCCCGGGTTTTTTCTGCTCCCAAATGTCCCCCAAGAATGTGCCCATGGGCCAGTTCCAACACCATCTTGCGGTACGGTTTAGGCACTACCAGTTGCTCAATGGTGTCCTCTATCCTCTGTGACACTCGATATAACAGGTCCCTTTCAATAATGAAGTAAGGGAGGGCAACCCTCTCGTCAGGGTTAACTAACTCCCCATCTATCTTCACTACATTCTCCCGGGCTCTTAGCAATGTGGGGTCCCTCAATTGCTCAGTGATAACATTTTCTCTGTGCACCTCTAGGTCATCAAACCATATCGGCCGCTGTTCCTCTTCTGAGGTAGCAGGCTCCTCTCTAGGGACAGGTGTTTCCCCTGCTAAGACTATGAACGGAAACTCAGGAAAATCCTCACAGTTAGAGGATTCTGGAGTATATGGTTCAGCCTCAGAAGAACCACTTACTGGGGAATCTGGGCAATCCCAGAGTTCCCAGAACTTTGGGAAATCCCTTCCCACAATGGCGTCATGTGGCAGTCGGGGAACTAGACCCACTTGGTGACACAAGTTACCGAGGGAGGTTTCAAAGGAAACCGTAGTCACCAGATATACTCGAGTGTCCCCATGTACACAAACTACAGCCATTTTCCTAGGATGTAAGGTTTTTCCCACCACTAGATCACTTTTCACTAAGGTGACCAGGCTACCTGAATCCAACAATACCACAACATCTTTACCATCTAAGCACATTCTACATAAAGGTTTCTCATTCCCCTTTACTGAAGTGCATGTGGTTGCAAAAAGGGACTGTCATCTCTCTGTCAGAAAGTCACACTGCATGGGTTCATCAACCGCTGGGCAAACCGCTGCTACATGTCCCTCTTCCCGGCAACGGTAACAAATCAACCTTCTGGTACTCTCTTGTGGGATGGGTCTTCCAGGCCGCTCTCGCCAACCACTAGCAGTGGTCCCGATAATACCTCTAGTTGTTCTTTGGTCCCTCTCTCCACCCCCATCCCTTGATGCAGTCTTACCTATAGGTGGGGAGGGTCTGGTCTTGAGGTGGAAAGTCTGTGCGTCTCTGGGGAAAGGGGACACATTTTCTGTTGTTAGGTACCCTTCGACCAGGTCTACTAGTTTGTCTGCGGTTTCTGGACCGCCATGGCTCACCCATTTCTTCAGGGTGTTAGGAAGAGACCTAAGAAATTTGTCCATGACTACTCGCTCCAAAATTCTTGGTTCCGGACAGAGTTTCTGGCTGCAGCCATTTCCTGGCCAAATGGATGAGGTCATACATCTGCGATCGAGGTGGCTTCTTCAGCTGATAACTCCAATTGTGGACCCGCTGAGCACGAACAGCCAGGGTTACACCAAAATGTGCCAATACTTCCTCTTTTAACCGGTCATAGTTTTTTGTATCTGCAAGCTCCAAATCAAAATATGCCTTTTGGGCTTCTCCAGATAATAGGGGGGCCACTAGTCCAGCCCACTGTTCTTTAGGTCAACTCTCTTTTTCCGCTGTTCTCTCAAATGTGGTCAGAAAAATCTCAGGGTCATCATCTGCAGTCATCTTTGGCAATAAGTGGCTTACCCAAAAAGTCGGTATGTTACTACCCTGACTCCCAACCTCGGCCTGCTGTCTCTGAAGCTGTTTCACGATGGCCTCCATTTGCTGCTGGTGTCTCTGTTCCAAGCCTGAAATGCTCTCTTGGTGAGCTTGTTGTTGAGCTGCAAGGCTCCGCTGCAAACCTACATTTGTCTGCTGTTGATTTGCATTTGCTATAGCTAGCTGCTTCAGTATCTCCTCCATTTTGGGTTAACTTTAACTGCCCGCAGCACTCCACCATGTGTAAGGGGTTAGCTCGGTAGCGGGGGTGTGTGACCTCCTGAGTGGGTTCACTACACACTGAATTATACAGAGAGGCAGCTGTGGGTGGTTGAAAAACAAGGGTTATGGTTTATTTTTCCATATTGCTGGAAACAAGTGCAAGCATCCAAACAGCATAAACAAAACAAAACATAAAATAAACCCTGGCCACTTGGGCCATCTACCTTCACAACACAGGAACCTACCTATGGAGTCTGGTACAGCCTACTGCTGGGCAGACACTGCTGGTCTTCCAGCAGAAAACAATAGTCTTTTTTAATTTTCTTATCACGCAGCAAAAATATCAACAACCACTTCACCTTCAGAAGTCTTCCTCAGCTCACTGCTCTCCTAAACTTAACAAGTATCAGGAATCAAGTACTCACCGAGACCGAACTGCCGAGGGTGGTTCACCTTTACGACCTAGCGCGCCCGCCCACTGAGTTTTGGAAAAGGTGGCGGAAGCACGAGGCGGTACCGGTGCCAGTGGAGAAGCGTTGACCGGTGACGGTTGTAGATGACAGGTGCTTCTGGGTGACTGCAGACGGAAACAGGAACAAACGATACTGAAGCCGGATAACCGGTACTGAAAGAGTCCAAGAAACAAACTGGAAAGTCCGGGGTGCAAGCCAAGGTTTGGGGAGCAGAGAAGACAGCAGATCCGGGTCACAAGCCAAAAGGTTCAAGGGCAGGAGAAACAACAACAGAGTCCAGGTCACAAGCCGAGGTCGGGGTCAGAAGAGTTCAATAGAGTGGTGAAGCAATCCGAGGTCAGGTTCCAGGTGAGAGGTGAGTCGAACGGAATTCCAACAGGAAATGGTTTCCAGAGACACAGGTTCAGGAAGTAGCTGACGATAAACCAGCAACCTGTCTACTGACAGGAGCTGGTTTAAATAGGGCGGTCACGCTGGTGATTGGCCCCGAGAGGTCACATGCGTATGCGCACACGCCTAAAGTGCCCAGTTAGCCGCCGGGAAGCCAATCTACTACGCTGGTGTGTTAAAGGAGGAAGTACAGCGCTTTGGCCCTGACAGTGCCCCCCCCCCAAGGGGAGGACTCCGGACGCCTAAACTGGCCATCAACTCCGGATGCTCCTGGTGAAAAACACGAATTAGCCGAGGGGCATGCACATTTCTTGAAGGTTCCCATGAGTTGTCTTCTGGAGGGTAGCCCCTCCATTTGATCAGGTATTGGAGTTGTCTCCCCTTTTTTCTACAGCTCAAAATGGCCTCGACCTCAAACTCCTCTTCTCCATCAATCTCCACTGGTGGTGCAGGAAGAGCTGGCCTTCCCTGAAAAGGGTCGGGGATGGTAGGTTTTAGGAGGGAGGCATGAAAAACCGGGTGGATTCTATAAGAGTTGGGTAATGAAAGTTCAAAAGCTACTTCGTTGATCTTGCGTTTGATTCTAAACGGGCCAATGAATCTCGGACCTAGCTTCCGGGCAGGAACTGGCAACTTCAAATTAGCCGCGGAGAGCCAGACCTCTTCCCCAATTTCAAAAGAGGGACAGTCCTTCCTTCCCTTATCATAGAATTTCTTATAATCCTCTTGGGCTTGCTGCATTACATCCCTGAGTTTCCGAAAGTTAGACTGTAAGGTGGTTATACGTTCCTGGGCAGCTGGGACAGGTATCTCCGGGAGAGGGTCTGGCAGGAAGGCCGGGTGAAAACCACAATTAGCCCAAAAGGGTGTTTGGTTGGTGGTAGTGTGAACAGAATTATTGTAGGCAAACTCCGCGGTGGGCAATAGAGATGACCAATCATCTTGGGAGGCAGAACAAAAACATCTGAGGTATTGTTCAAGAGTTTGGTTCGTCCTTTCCGTTTGCCCGTTGCTTTGCGGGTGGTAGGCCGATGACAAACATGTTTTGACTTCCAGGGATCTGAAAAGCTCTCTCCAAAATTTAGAGGTAAATTGGACCCCTCTGTCTGAGACAATGGTTTTGGGGACCCCGTGAAGCCTAACGATTTCTTTGAAGAAAATTTTCGCCGTTTCGGCAGCAGAAGGGGTTCCAACCATGGGTAGAAAATGTGCCATTTTAGACAGGCGATCCACGACTACCAGGATTGTCGTGAAGCCCTCCGATGGAGGTAAGTCTACGATGAAATCCAGAGCAATATCAGCCCACGGACGTTCTGGAACTGGCAGAGGCTTAAGTAACCCCCAGGTCTTGGTTTTAGGACCCTTGTTGCGTTGACAGATTGCACATGGAGAAATGTAAGTTTTACAGTCTTGTTTCCATTTTGGCCACCAAAAATAACGGGAAAGTTGTTCAGAGGTCTTCCTTGCCCCAAAATGACCGGCTAACTTACGGTCGTGGAAGGTGCTCAGAACTGATTGCCTGATCTCGGTGGGAACGTAGATCCTGTCTTGAAGCCAAAATAAGCCATCGCGCTCCTTTAGTGACGATGATACTGGGTCCGAGATTTGTCTGGATGCAATTTTGATGGAATTTAACAGATCAGTTTCAGAAACCAAGAGAAAATTCCGGGAAGGCAGGATGGTACTTGGTTCCGCTGTGCAAGGAGTCTCTGGGAACATCCTGGAAAGTGCGTCCGCCTTTCCATTTTTCGAACCAGGCCTATAAGTAATATGGAAATTAAATTGTAAAAAAAAAGAGCTTGTCTAGGTCTCAAATGTTTTGCGGAGCGCAAGTACTCGAGATTTTTATGGTCCGTAAAAATTATAATCGGGTGAATTGCTCCTTCTAACAAGTACCTCCACTCCTCGAGGGCAAATTTGATAGCGAGGAGTTCTCTGTCCCCTACGTCATAATTCTTCTCTGGAGTTGTTAGTTTCCTGGAGGCAAAGGCCACGGGATGGAGTAGGGACTTTAACCCTTGCCTTTGTGAAAGAATGGCTCCTAGGGCTGTCTCAGAGGCATCCACTTCCAAAGTAAAGGGCAACTTTGGATCAGGGTGCCGTAAGACAGGTGCTGAAGAAAAAATCTTTTTTAGTTTCTCAAAAGCTTCCTGAGCCTCCTGCGACCAGTGAAAATGGCTGCCTTGGTGGGTAAGTTTGGTGATAGGAATCACGATGGCAGAAAACCCGACGATAAATCGCCGGTAGAAATTGGCGAAGCCAATAAACCGCTGCACTGCCTTCTTATCCACTGGTGTCGGCCAGTCTAAGATGGCTTTGATCTTCTGGGGATCCATGGCGACCCCGCCGGTGGAGATGACAAAACCTAGAAACTGTATCGTCGTTCTTTCAAATTCGCATTTTTCGGCTTTCAAAAATAATTTGTGTTTCCTGAGGATAGTAAGAACTTTCTTGACGTGGTGCCTATGAAGCTCAAGAGAAAGGGGAAAAAATTAGGATGTCGTCCAGGTATACAACTAAAAAATCGTCCAAATACTCACGAAAGATATCATTGACCAGATGTTGAAAGGTGGCCGGGGCATTGCAGAGCCCGAATGGCATGACGAGATATTCAAAATGACCGAACCGTGACCTGAAGGCGGTCTTCCATTCATCCCCGACTCGGATTCTAACAAGATTGTAGGCACCCCTCAGATCCAATTTGGAAAACACCTGGGCATCTCGAAATCTCTGAAAAAGCTCTGGTATGAGAGGCAACGGGTACCTATTTTTGATGGTGATCCGGTTAAGTTCTCTGTAGTCGATACAGGGTCGTAACGAGCCGTCTTTCTTTTGAACGAAAAAGATACCTGCCCCCGCTGGAGAAGAAGAAGGTCGGATAAAGTTCTTTTGTAAGTTTTCGTCGATGTATTCCTTAAGAGCCGCAAGCTCGGTTTCAGATAACGGGAAGATGCGGCCGAAAGGTATTTCAGAGCCAGGTAAGAGATCAATCGGGCAATCATAAGGCCGATGGGGAGGGAGAGAGTCAGCCTGCTGTTTATCAAAAACGTCTTTAAATTCATGGTAAACAGAGGGGACGTGAGGTGGAAGTTCAGGTGAGGTTACCACAGTTGAACAGGTGGCTACCGTGGGTGCGCAGCAGTTTTGGGCACAAAAGGAAGATGTAAAGTTGACCTCTTTCTTCAGCCAATCGATGCAAGGTTGATGTGTTTGCAACCAGGGGAGTCCTAAAATAATAGGAAAAAGCGGTGAAGGAATGAGATCTAGTCGTAGAAATTCCTGATGACCTGAATCGGTACTGGCTAGAAGAGGCACAGTTTCCTGTGAGACTAGTCCCGATTTAGGAAGAGAGCCATCGGACAAATGTATTTGCAGGCGTTGATCCTTATTGCGAAGGGGTATGTGGAGTTTAAGGGCTAAATTGGAGTCCAGAAAATGACTGCATGCACCTGAATCAAGGATGGCCGGGAGGCGGATGGTCTTTTCCGGTAGCTGTAAAGAGACGAAGAGTACAAGATGAGTTTGAAAACTATTTGAGACATGAAGGTTGAAAACGGGTTGAATCGGGAACTTAGTCGGTCTTATGGGGCAGGTGCGAAGAAAATGACCGGTGGCACCGCAATGCAGACACAAGTTATTCTGGCGTCTACGCAGTCTTTCCTCACTGGTGAGAGGGGTTCGAACCAGTCCGAGTTGCATGGGTTCTGGGTCTGGAAGACTGCCGTGTTGAGGAGCCACAGGAGGGGATGCAGCTGGAACTACCCTGGGTGGAACCCAAGCAGGGCGTGAAGTCTGGAAGCGCTCAGTGCGTCGTTCTCGTAAACGTCGGTCCAGCTGGGTGGCGGACTGGATCAAGGCCTCTAACGAAGCGGGAGCCTCGGTTCTTGCCAACTCATCCTTGAGAGTTTCTGAGAGTCCCTGGCGGAATTGGCATTTTAGTGCTGCATCCTTCCAGCCGGTGTCAGCTGACCATTTGCGGAATTCCGCGGTATAATCCTCTACCGGACGCCTCCCCTGGGTTAGATTATGGAGGATGGTCTCAGCAGAAGCCATACGCTGCGGGTCATCATATAACTGAGCCATATGATCAAAGAAAGAGTCCAGTGAATCTAGGATCGGACTTCGTTTTTCCATTAAGCCCAAGCCTGGGGTTCTTCGGACAAGAGGGAAATAACAAATCCAACTTTCACGTCCTCTGAGAAAAAAGTTCTAGGCTGGAGGTCTAAGTATAAAGTACACGCGTTTTTGAACGCCCGGTATTTTCGGCGTTCGCCAGAAAAACGCTCCGGAGGAGGGACCCGAGGTTCCGGGTGGATCAATCCGACAGCTGAACTGGGAATGGACTGTGATGAGGAAGTCCCGACAGCAGATGCAGCAGGTGGGGGTGCTACCCCAGGAGACCCAGTTAACTGTTGTAGACGGCCATCGACTTGGACATATCCCTCCTGAAGTTTCTGCACCGCCTCGGTAAGCGCGGACACCTGCTGGCAAAGTGTCTCGAAAGGTGAACGCACCCTGTCGGTCTCGGACATTTTTTGTTTTCGGCTGGTTTATACTATCAGGAATCAAGTACTCACCGAGACCGAACTGCCGAGGGTGGTCCACCTTTACGACCTAGCGCGCCCGCCCACTGAGTTTTGGAAAAGGTGGCGGAAGCACGAGGCGGTACCGGTGCCAGTGGAGAAGCGTTGACCGGTGACGGTTGTAGATGACAGGTGCTTCTGGGTGACTGCAGATGGAAACAGGAACAAACGATACTGAAGCCGGATAACCGGTACTGAAAGAGTCCAAGAAACAAACTGGAAAGTCCGGGGTGCAAGCCAAGGTTCGGGGAGCAGAGAAGACAGCAGATCCGGGTCACAAGCCAAGAGGTTCAAGGGCAGGAGAAACAACAACAGAGTCCAGGTCACAAGCCGAGGTCGGGGTCAGAAGAGTTCAATAGAGTGGTGAAGCAATCCGAGGTCAGGTTCCAGGTGAGAGGTGAGTCGAACGGAATTCCAACAGGAAATGGTTTCCAGAGACACAGGTTCAGGAAGTAGCTGACGATAAACCAGCAACCTGTCTACTGACAGGAGCTGGTTTAAATAGGGTGGTCGCGCTGGTGATTGGCCCCGAGAGGTCACATGCGTATGCGCACACGCCTAAAGTGCCCAGTTAGCCGTCGGGAAGCCAATCTACTACGCTGGTGTGTTAAAGGAGGAAGTACAGCCCTGACAACAAGCCTCAGGATGCAGCATTCAGTAGTAATCATCTGGACAACTTGTAGAGGCCTTAATTTTTCCATTCTGAACAGCTGAAGCTATCCAACGTCCTTAAACCTTTCTGGCTACCTCTGCAGCCGACACCTGATAGTAATTGGTGAATTTTCTAAACAAGGCAGAAATGTATCTCCCGTCTGTGACAACACCCCCAGATTTACCTGACTTCCTGTCACAGTATATATTCTGTGTATCTTTTTTCAATAAAAAAGGTTCCAGTTTAGCAGCCAAATGAGTCACGTCTAGTTCTTGGTTGCAATAGGTGGCTATAATATCTGATATCTATGTTCAGGCTGGAGGAAGCTGTATACGGATGGAAGCACTAAAGCAGACAGTTCTGTCACACCCAATTTGCGTGCACCCGTGAAATGACAACAAACTTGAGTATCCTATATTATCCATAGGCAATGCTTTAAAAGCCCCCTATAGGTCATCAGTTTAGCATTACAAGGGAGGTCTGGTGCTAGAAATATTGCTCTCACTTTGGTGTGTGAGATGATATGTAACATGTGTATCGCAACTGATGCCTTTATGCGTTGGCCCCCTGAAGCATGTGTTTATGTTCGTACATGCGTATATGTGTGAGTGGGGGCCCTTAAAAAAAATTGGGAGGGATTATGTGTGCTTGGGTGTAACTTTTTAAGGTTTTTAACTTTTTTTTTATCACATAGGGGACAGAAAAAGTCCCCTATGTGATGATTTTTGTGGTGACCGGTTCTCTTTAATGAGAAATACAGGATCTAAAAGACACTGCATGTCTCCCGTGTGCTCCACTGAATTACACTGCAATATATTCTTTGCCATGCTGGCCACGGAAATTACATTTTACTCTTTGCTTTTAGGTCAGCAACAAGAAGAGGAGCACAGCGGACTGCTCTCTGCCCTCTACCCGGCGGTACCTGCTATGCCGATCCCGGGCTTGCAGACAAGCAAATGTAGCCCGGTATACATGGTGGGGCCATGTTACCGGGGGGAGGGGGGTTGTATGGAAGCAATCAGGCAGCAGCCGCTAGATTGCTTCCACCTGACAGGTAGGAGTCTGCTTGTCAGACTTACACACAATTCCAGTGGCTGCAGCCACCAGGAATGTGTGTAAAACCCCCACTGTCAAGTCTGTATGATGTACGAACCTGGCTGCGAAAGGGTCAAAAAGACGTTGTTTTTCCCGACGAGATTCTTGGCAAGAATCTCTTGCCACCCGAGTGTACACACTGACCTTTCAAAAGAACCGCTCGTCACATTCGATGCCGTCGCCGCCATCTTGCTTCACCCTACCTATGCCGTGGAAGCTACCACGCATGCGTCCAAGTCATTTTGAGAATGCGTGGGTTTCCACGGCGACAGGTAAGTATATACACTCCTGGGTTTCTCGTCGGGAAACAGGCCGTCAAGAATCTCGACGAGAAAATAGAGCACAGGTTCTCAATTTTTCTCGTCGAGATTCTGGCCAGATTTCCCGACGAGAAACCTGAAAGCCTCGTACACACAAACGTTTTTCTCGGCAAGAAAGCTCTGACAGTTTTCTTGCTGTTTTTTGCCGAGGCCTTAGAATTTCGATCACTCAAAAAAGTTTTCCATCCTTCCCCTTCAACTTTCTATTTCACTGTGATTGTAAGCATTCATCGGTTGGGGGTGTGACATTAACTATTATAAAATATTTTTTTTTTCCAAAAACAAACATTTTCAAACAAAATTCTACTGGTGTATGGTGCACTATAATTTTAGACAACATGTGCAGCTGGAAAAGTGGAAGTAAGACTATGGAAATGCAGATTTTTTAGTGCACTGTGTGACTTCAATTTGGCTTTAACCACTTCAATACCGGGCTTTAAAACCCACCTCCTTCCCGGGCCTATTCTGGCACTTCTCTCCTACATGTACAAATCATCATTCTTTTGCTAGAAAATTACTCAGAACCCCCAAACATTATATATGTTTTTTTAGCAGACACCCTCGGGAATAAAATGGCGGTCATTGCAACTTTTTATCTTGCACCGTATTTGCGCAATAATTTTTCAAACGGCTTTTTTTTGTAAAAAAAATGGTTTCATAAATTAAAAAATAACAAAACAGTAACGTTAGCCCAATTTTTTGGTAAAATATGAAAGATGATGTTACGCCGAGTAACTAGATACCTAACATGTCACGCTTTAAAATTGCGTACACTCATGGAATGGCGCCAAACTTCGTTACTTAAAAATCTCCATAGGCGACACTTTAAAATTTTTACAAGTTGCCAGTTTAGAGTTACAGAGGAGGTCTAGTGCTAGAATTGTTGCACACGCTCTAACGCAGGCGGCGACACCTCACATGTGTGGTTTGAACGACGTTTACATACGTGGGTGGGACTTACGTGTGCGTACGCTTCTGAGTGCGAGCTACCGGGGACAGGGGCATTTACATTTTTTTATTATTATTTTTTATTTTTTATTTTACTTATTTCTTTATTTTTTACACTTTTTTTTTTTTCAATCGCTTTTATTCCTATTACAAGGAATGTAAACATCCCTTGTAATAGGAATGTGTGTGACAGGTCCTCTTTAAGGAGAGATGCGGGGTCAATAAGACCCCACATCTCTCCTCCAGGCTGGAAAGAATGAGATCGTGAAAAAAAGTTCACAGATCTCATTCAAACTAGCCGCAATTGCGGTTTGTTTACTTACGGGGACCCGGGCGTGACGTCATCACATCGCGCCCGGGCCTCCAACGGTCATAGAGATGACTGGTGACCATCTGGTCACCAGTCTTCTCTATGGCAAACATCCGGCGGACGGCGATCATCTCTCCGGACCCCCGGTGGGACGGGAGAGCCCGGAGAAGCAGCGGATGGCGGCGGGAGGGGGGGATGATCATTCTTACGGTGCGCAGGATCGCCGCCGCTAAAAAATGATATCTCAATGATGCCTCCGGGTGCAGGCATCATTGAGATATCCCCCCGCAAAGCCCAGGACGTCATATGACGTCCACCCGGGATAACAGGTCCCCGTTTTGGACGTCATATGACGGCGTGCGGGTGTCAAGTGGTTAAAACATGATCAAAATGTCTTTAAAATCAAGTTTTCAAGAGTGACTATGCTAATTAATTTTATATATATTTTTTATTTATTTTATATTTATTTTATTTATTTTTTATATATACTGTATTTGTGTTTCTATAAAATACAAAATATTTTTCTTGACAAAGAGAGAGTTCTACTTGCTTGCATTTAGCCTGGAAGACAGGAGAGCTTATTAGAGAATTTATTATATTCAGATTCTTTTCCTTAGGGGTTTCGCTATTTTTCCTTAGGTCAGTATCATTTTTGTCATTGCACTAAATATTTTTTACAGTATGTCATGTAAATCCAGTTTGTATTTATTTATTTTGTCTCTAATTCCCAAAGGCTCTTCATATAACTCCATTTCCTATGTTTTCTTTTTGTTCCTAAAAAAGTTGACATTCACTGTACGATAATGAAAAAGCTTTGCTCAGGCTTGTTCAATGAAGGCATATAATTAGAGTATATTAATATATTTTCTAATCCAAGTGACTTGCAGTGTCAGTTATGTTTAAAAATGGTTGCAATAATTTTATAAACTCCTGAAACACAAAGCTGTGTTAGTCCAGTGGCCAGCACGTATTTATAGTTTTCTCCTCTTTAAATGGTGCTATTCCTAAAGGACAAATATAGGCCCGGATTCACAAAGCACTTACGCCGACGTATCTCGAGATACGCCGCGTAAGTGTTACTATGCGCCGTCGTATCTGCGCGCCGTGCCCACAATCTGAGATACGCCAAAAATTAGGCTTCCTACGACCGACGTAACTTGCCTACGCCGTCGTCTCGTGGGCGCATATTTACGCTGAGCACATTTGCCGCTCCCATTGATTTTCTTTCACATATGTGATTTTCACATATGCAAATGAGGGAGATACGCCGATTCACGAACGTACTTGCGCCCGGCGCATAATATACGCGGTTTTCGCAAGTCATACGTCCGGCATAAAGTTATTCCCCAAATAGGAGGCGCAACTCAAGCAAAGGTATAGACCAGAGAACAGAGCCATCGTATTTTACGTTGTTTACGTAGTAATTGAATAGGGCTAGGCGTAGGTTACGTTCACGTCGTAGGCAGTGATCCGTCGTATCTTAGGGAGTAGTTCCGACGTGATTCTGCGCATGCGCACTGGGAGCCGTCCACGGGATGGCGCATGCGCCGTTCGTTTTAAGTACTTCTATGGCGCTTGGCCCATCATTTGCATGGGGTCACGCCTCATTAGCATGGCTCACGCCCACTTCCACCTACGCTGGCTTACCCAGAGGAAACCCAGCGTAGATTTGAGAGCGAGTGGGAGCACTGGCTTCCTGAATACTGTGCTTGCCTCTGTGCGCTGCGTCGGCGTAGCATATATTAGATACGCTACGCCCGCATAAATATGCGCCGATGTATGTGAAACCGGGCCACAGACTTTTTTCCCCCCTTTTTTTATTTCTTTTTTTAGTTTTGGGATTTTATTGTTGTCAGTGGCCCTGTTAGGTAGATTAACCCTTTCTCTATTCACCCTCTACCGTCACATTGTTCCGACGCGGAAGTTTCACGACTGCTGATCCGACTTTGCCCTACGACTTCATGCCCAACTTCCATACGACTTCAATGAACGGGATCCGATTTTGAATATGGTGTGCATCTTGAGGGGGAAACCCACACCAAATATATAAAAAAGAAAAAGCTTATTGGGGTCCCCCATCCATTCCAGGCCCTTTGAGTCTGATATGGATCTTGAGGGAGAACTGATGCCAAAATATTTATTTTTTTAAATGATGTGGAGTGCCCCCAAGTCTGGTATGGATTTTAAGGGGAACCCCCACCCCAAAGCACCTTGTCCCCAAGGGTCTCTTCCCAACTGGTGGTTGCGGGGGTCTGCGGGCAGGGGGCTTATCGGAATCTGGAAGCCCCCTTTAACAAGGGGGCCCCCAGATCCCACCCCCTATGTAAATGAGTATGGATTACATTATACCCCTACCCATTCACCCAAAAAAATTGTAGTGTTACAAAAAAAAGATGGTTTTGGAAAAGTCCTTTATTAAAAATAAAGAATCGTAGCTCCATGTCTTCTTCCTCTGCTTCTTCTCCCGGTTCTTCTCTGTCCGCTTCTTCCCCCAGGGTCTTCCTCCAACACTGGCTTTCACTGTTATGTAAGGTCACCGGTGTCTGACATTTCTTATATAGCCATGGGGCATGGCCATCTGGGGGATGTCACATGGAGACCCTGCCCCTCATGTAGCACACAACTCTGTACTCTCTACATAGAGCACACCTGGACTCTGCACCCTCTACATAGCACTGAACTATGTAGAGAGTGCAGAGTTCAGAAGTGCACTACGTACAGAGTGTAGCATTCAGAAGTGTGCTATTAGTGCACTCTGTATGTGAACCCTGCACTCTGTACATAGCTCTCCCCTGAACCCTGCACTCTGTATGTAGCACACTCCTGACCTCTGTACATAGCACACTTCTGAATCCTGCACTCTGTACTGTATGTAGCTTACTCCTGAACCCTGCACTGATTCTTGCTATAATAAAATTTAATTTTTACATTTGCTAGTGACAAAGTTCCCTTACTGCAAATAAATCCATGTATTCTCTTTAAACTAGATCATCTTGGAATTAAAACTGCATTCTGGGTATAATTTAATAATTTTGCCAATATTTTATATTTTCACACTGATGCGGTTGTTTAGATCTCCTATATTATGTCTGCAGTCTCTGACCATTTGCTGTAGTATATCTGCAGTCTCTGACCATCTTTTGTATGTCTTCAGTCTCTGACCATCTCCTGTAGTGTGTCTGCAGTCTCTGACCATCTCTTGTAGTATGTCTGTAGTCTCTGACCATCTCTTGTAGCATGTCTGCAGTCTCTGACCATCTCCTGTAGTGTGTCTGCAGTCTCTGACCATCTCTTGTAGTATGTCTGTAGGCTCTGACCATCTCTTGTAGCATGTCTGCAATCTCTGACCATATCCTGTAGTGTGTCTGCAGTCTCTGACCATCTCTTGTAGTATATCTGTAGTCTCTGACCATCTCTTGTAGCTTGTCTGCGGTCTCTGATCGTCTTGTGTAGTATGTCTGCAGTCTCTGACTGTCTCCTGTAGTATGTCTGCAGTCTCTGACCATTTGCTGTAGCATGTCTGCAGTCTCCGACTGTCTCCTGTAGTATGTCTATGGTCTGTAGAATGTGTCGCACTTAATAATATGCACAATCCTGTGTGTCAGGAGCTGCAGTTGAGTCCGCACAAAATCTTAGCAGGTAACTACCACTGGGAAGCAGTCTTAAACCAAGCTATATGTCCACAAATAAATGGAGTGTATGAGAGTCAGAACAAGCCCTTTGTGGCTTAAAGTGGATCTTTCACCACAAAGGCATCTTTTGCCTGTTCTGCAGTCCCTACCACCCCTTTAAAAAAGTGATCCACGGTGAATTGCTTTGCAGAGGTAGTTTGCAGGAATTAGGGAGCTGATACTTTTACCTCCTGAATGTGTGTTTTTTTCCCAGCCAAATTAAAATTTTGCATTGAAGTATGTGTTACAACTGCAAGCCAAGCCCTTGGCCTGTAGCTGTGGCGCAGTCCCACTGACCTCAATTGGCAAGTTTTATAGGTGGTACTGCCTGTGAAACTTAACATGTGAAGTTAGAACTGACGCACCATGAAGCTAAGCATCAAGATCATGGCAATGTATACTCACCCAAGCAGCTGCTATGTTCTTTTAGAGGTAGGTGGTCGGGGGGTGGCTCTGTTTAATCATCCTCTTTTAAGCCACTTCCACTATTAAGCGCAATCTAGTCATGCCCATTGCCCCAATCGAATGCATAGCTGAACTTGTTTTTCAACTGTATCCCAGGGAGACTGATATTTTGTAAACCAGGCAAACTACTACTTGGATGGATATTTTGTGACAAATACAATAACGTGCTGCACTGCCTTTATAAATATAAATACTGTGGTCTTATAATCAAGGTGAAACCTGTAAAAAAAATATGTGATACATGATCAATTAATTTACCGTGATATGTGTCCAATGAAAAGCCATAAAGTGAAATCAAAGTCCATGCAATGTGTCCTTTATACTTGTAAGAGAAGTATGAGGTTATTTTTTTAAATCTGCAGTGATCACTCAGTTCTTCCCCTCTGTTCAGGGCAGAGAGCAGTGACTGTCAGTGATCAGCTCTCTACTCTGCCCTTCCAGCATTCATGGGTGTGATGGGCCTGGGAGGAGCGGGAGCAGCTGGCTCAGTATCCCAGTGGCACAGCTGAGAGGCTGGGCCAGCTGTCGAACCAGACATGTGGGTGGATCATGACTGTAAAGTCAGAATCTTTCCAGACAGCTTTAGCCCGCTGTTGGCGGAAAACAGATCGCAGGGGTGCAGAATTGATTGCACTCCTGTGATCCATAAGATAAGTTTAGCCAAAAAAGCTTTGGTCACACTTATTTTTTAAATAAATGATATAACCACAAATAAATGTCTCAAACAAATCCAGCGACTCTTCATCCAAATCTCAAAATAGTTACATAGTAGGTGAGGTTGAAAAAAGACACAAGTCCATGAAGTCTAACCTATGTGTGTGATTATATGTCAGTATTACATTGTATATCCCTGTATGTTGTGGTCGTTCAGGTGCTTATCTAATAGTTTTTTTAAACTATTGATGCCCCCCGCTGAGACCACCGCCTGTGGAAGGGAATTCCATATTCTTGTCGCTTTTACAGTAAAGAACCCTCTACCTAGTTTAAAGTTAAACCTCTTTTCTTCTAATTCACGTCTTTTTAAACTCCCTTCCACAGAAAAGTTTTATCCCTATTGTGGGGTCACCATTATGTTTTTTGTAAATTAAAATCATAATCCCTTCTCAAGCGTCTCTTCTCCAGAGAGAATAAGCTCAGTGCTCGCAGCTTTTCCTCATAACTAATATCCTCCAGTCCCTTTATTAGTTTTGTTGCCCTTCTCTGTACTCACTCCATTTCCAGCACACCCTTCCTGAGGACTGGTGCCCAGAACTGGACAGCATACTCCAGGTGCGGCCGGACCAGAGTCTTGTAGAGCGGGAGAATTATTGCTTTATCCCTGAAGTTAATCCCCTTTTTAATGCATACCAATATTCTGTTTGCTTTGTTATCAACAGCTTGGCATTGCATGCCATTGCTGAGCCTATCATTTACTAGGACACCAGGTCCTTTTCCATCCTAGATTCCCCCAGAGGTTCTCCCACCAGTGAATAGATTGTATTCATATTTTTGCCACCCAAATGCATTATTTAAAATTTTTCAACATTAAACCCCATTTGCCATGTAGTTGCCCACCCCATTAATTTGTTCAGATCTTCTTGCAAGGTTTCCACATCCTGCAGAGAAGTTATTGCCCTACTTAGCTTAGTATCGTCCACAAATACAGAGATTGAGCTGTTTATCCCATCCTCCAGATCGTTTATGAACAAATTAAATATATGCATATAAAAAATATGTTGAACTGAAAAGAGAAACATTAACAGCGCTTATGTTTGAATACCATAAAATATTCAACTATATAGTATTTCATTAATAAACAGTTTTACACTATGGAAGGCATCCCTTTGTGTACTTACATGCTTCACCCACTTTTGTGAGAACCGATCAAGTTAAGGAGAGCCATTTTCCTGGTTAAGCGGTGCTGACAGGCATTTGGAAGGAGTTTATAGGCGCTTGTCATTCTTACCTCTGGTAAGCATATACACAAAGGGGGAAGAACGAGGTGAATGGGTGAAGGTGAAACAGCATATGATTCACGATTTGAGAATATTTTTGCAACAGAAGCTTACTACTATTATATTTGGACTCTATGAACTGTGTGCACAGGATTTCTAATAGGAGGAGTGGGCTGATTGCACTACTCTTTTGCATGCTATCTATATAGTTCTATGGACAATTGGTGAACACTGTGACCCATTTTTTATGCATGATGTGGTGGCAAATGGGAACATAGAGTTACTGTAATATATGAAATACTATATAGTTAAATATTTTATGGTATTCATACATAAGCGCTGTTAATGTTTCTCTTTTCCATTAAACATATTTTTTATAGGTTTTTATAGGTTTTTGATAGAAGTGCAGGCTAAAATCTTTCAACATTGAGCGCTGGGATCAGGGTGTCCTTTGAGCCTCTGATATTCATTTTTAAATTAAATATATGCTCCAGCAAACCATGTGTAGTGAACTTCAATACACCTCCTGAACAAAAGACAAATTCCATGTTCTCCTGGTACTCACACTCAAATTGTACACTCACCAGAACTCCATGACCCTCTTAACTTAATAAGTGGGTCCACAATAGCTTAGATTTATGCTGTCTTTCCAGGCAGCCTTTCAGCCTTCCAAGTCACCTCCTTTCAGCTTCTAATCTTTGCGCCATTAAAAAAACAAATGCCAACATTCAATATGGTTACTACAGGCCATGAATCAAAGATGGCTGCTGCTGACCCAACTTCCTGTTTACTTCCTGCATGTATTCCACAGACTGGAAGTGATGTAGGCAGAAAAAAACATCACAATGAATAGCCCTGGGGTAAGTATGTACTACTGGGGAGGAAAAATTACAGTGAAACTGTTGCGTTGCCTTGCATTGGCAAAACACAAGTTGCTTTAACTTTTTATTTATGCAAATTTGGATGGGATTGCCACATCTTTATGTTTTTATTTTATTATATTCAATGTAATCTCCCTTTCCCAAGGGTGTGGTCACAATATGTGTAAAAAAATGGGGCATTCCCAGTGTGCAATGCTGTGAAAGTCAGCAAGGTCCTAAATAAGAAGCATCTTAGGCCGAGTTCATGCTAGAGCAATTTTTCCTGTGTCTGCCTTTGCACTTCTATGCACGATAATGGAAAAATTGAAATTACATTATTGTCTATGGTTCTCATTCACATAAAGGTTGATTCATGCAATATGGGTGATTTTTTGAAAAGGCGCAGGTGCTTCCTTTGGTGAAGCGCATTGTGTCTTCGGCCTATAGACATCAATTGAAAAAAAGGAAAGCACATTTACAATGCATGTGCATGCATTCTAAGTGCATTTTTGGCAGTTTTGTGTATAAAATCTGGTCTTATGCTCAAAACAATAAAAAATGCAAGCATTAAAACACATAACAAAATATGCAAAAACTTTCTACAAAAAACATCCAGAAAAACGCATTATTATGCAACAGCACTAGTGTGAACCTAGGCTAACTGTCTCTACTGTTGGCTATATACAGTATAGCTCTTTTTTTTTATTCAGCCAGTGGGCTGAAACAATCAAACATTTGTCCTCTGTGAAACATGGATGGCTAAACACTGACCAAAATTCAGCTGGTCTATGCTGAATTGGACACATTTTGCTCTATCTTTGGCCATCTTTAGATATTGTTCCAGCACAGCTGACTGACATATAATCACACACATAGGTTGGACTTGATGGACTTGTGTCTTTTTTCAACCTAGCCTGCTATGTAACTATGTAATAGCCTGGGATTCTGAAAACCAGGGTCACTGTATAATGCAAAAATGCAACCCATCTGTCAAAGTCTCCTAAGCCTTGTCTCCCCTTGCCTCCATTTTGGACAAAATAAGAGGGACAACCTCAAGGTTCATTAGGGCAGTTGTGAGTAACTAGAAGGGGCAATCATAGAATATAACAGAGGGACCCAGGTTTTCAGATTCCCAGGCAGTGGGAACATTATTTAACAGCCACGCAGGCGCCAGAAGATACATTCAATGAAATCATTTAAAAAACATTTCGGTGAGTTTTTCTCTCACTTCATGTTTTGGCTATGGGATAGGAAGTGAGGGATAATCTCTCTAATTGGATACAGATAGCAAAAAAAAAAAAACTAACAGGGGTTATAATCCTCCCTTACTTTATCCAAACTAAAATAAAAATTGTATATAATACTACTTTAGTGGTGCCGTTACATAAGTATAAAAATATATTGTAATGACCACTGTCCTGAAGTGACTGACAACAATTAGCAGCTGTCCAGTGACCTCTGTTGATTTCTAAGATGAATGTACTTTACCAGAGGGCATGCCGTGTGTCATAGGCAGGTCTGCAGATCAGTGGACCAAGAATGCAGTTTTGTGCATTTCTAGTGCACTGTTCTGCAAACCTGCTCTGACATGCGCTGTGCCCTGCAGTAACAAACAGAGTTCTGCAGACAGCCACTGACAGGTGTCACATTCAGTTGGGAGAGTGAATGTGAAGAGCAAGTAAGGGAATCCTTTTAATTTTTAATGTATACTTAGGTTAATATTTTTAATGTGTTAACGTTGCCAGGTGTACTTTAAAGATCAACTTCAGGCAAAAAGCGAAATATGCATTTGAAATACATATGCAATAGCAAGAATGCAGAGCCAGGTTGTTGACCGGAAATTTCCCTATATGTTTCTAACAAACACAGCAAGGACATTTCCCTGCTTCCAGTCTTTGATTGGATACTGAAGAATCAGCAGTAAACAAATAATCTCATCCATCTGCTCTCTTTTCTCTCATCTCTATCTGCATGATCATTGTCAGCACATGTGCATGCAAGATACCTTATTGGCCCCCAATACCACCCCTTCATCTCCCTGTCTAAGTGCTTCTGTACAGGGGGCTACAATAGGCTGCTTTGAAAACAATGTAAAAAACATACAGTTGCATTTAATTATTATACAAGTACAAAACAGCATTCTTTTTTTGTTTAATCTGTTTGGAATATTGCTTAGAGATAGATGGTAACTTGTGTTCTTAGAAGGGTGGAGTTTGTATCCTGCTCCAGATAGAGCACTTAGGGCCAGATTCAGGTACCTGCGCCGTGGCGTAACGTATCCCGTTTACGTTACACCGCCGCAAGTTTTCAGCGTAAGTGCCTGATTCACAAAGCACTTACCTGTAAACTTGCGGCAGTGTATCGTATGTGTATACGTAAGATGTCCGGCGCAAGCCCGCCTAATTTAAATGGGGCGTGTACCATTTAAATTAGGCGCGCTCCCGCACCGAACGTTCTGCTTATGCTCCATTCGCAATTTTCCCGACGTGCTTTGCGCAAAATTACGGCGCCCCGACGTGTTTGTGAATGGCGACGTGCGTAACGTACTTACGCCAAATTTTTTTTTTTTTAATTCGAAGCGGGAACGACGCCCATACTTTAACATGGCTGGTGTAAAGTTAAGCAATGAAAAATATTGCTTAACTTTGCGACGGGAAAAAACAACGTTACGCGCGCGAGTAGGTTCGTGGATCGCCGTAAATGCTAATTTGCATACCCGACGCTGGAAAACGACGCAAACTCCACCCAGCGGCGGCCAAAGTATTGCAGCCTAAGATCCGAAGGCGTACAAAGCCGTAAGCCTGTCGGATCTTAGCCAAAAGCCGTTGTATCTTGTTTGTGAATCACAAATTAAGATACGACGCGGCAAATTTGAAAATACGCCGGAGTATCAGTAGATACTTCTGCGTATTTGTTCTGTGAATCTGCCCCTAAATGTGTATCAATGGTGAACATCTAAAATCATATATTCATTTCCACATTTTTTCTAGCCTACTCCTATTAATCTGAATAATTTTGACATTTCTAAACTTACTTTGTGAAGATCCCCATACATTTAATTCTTTAAATTCTGTGACACGTAGTCACTATGCCCTGTAAGTAAGCACTGCTGTGTCACACATTTCACAGAGCCTGCCTTCTGAACCACAGAGGTTTTAAGTGGAGAAGTATCAGGAGGTAGCATGAGTACAGGAATTGCTGCTTGCAGGCAACAAAGTACCATGGGATATATAGTCCTTAGAAATTGAATGTAAACCACAGAGGGAAGGTGCAAAGCATGCAGGGAATCCAAGAAGTCGTGGAAAGAGATGATCAGCAGACAGGCAGCACTCACAACATTAAAGGAGATCTTTCAAGTAAAATTATATTGAAATATCAAATATAACTATTGTTTGTATTTGTATTAGTATGCAGATGATTATTAAAAAATGAAAGTATAGGCTGTGACCATAGAACTCCTTTAACAATTGTATTCTGTAGCACAGTGCAACATAATCCGTTTGCAGTAGGTTTAAACAGGAAGTGCTATGATGTCACTTGTGACATCATTGGTACTTCCTGGGACCTGCAGCAGCCATCTTTGGGCAGGTCCAAGCTTCTTTCCCTGCAGAAAACAGAACACCTTAACCTTTTGGTCAGAAGGCTATGTGAAATATTTTTGAGATACATTTCTGGGGCTGCACAAATAAAAGTTGTGCTAGGAAAACCAGCAACAGGAAAATGCATTTTAACCCAATTTTCCTTCCTAAATATAGACAAAAAATATGTATCCAAGTCTACTACCCTAAAGCCCTATCTGGCCCAAAAACAAAGTGTAGTACAGTATGTTAGGACAGAAAAAACATAACAAAAAAAAAAAAAACATCCTTGGATGAAAATACGAAAACTAGAGGAAAAGGCTCTGAAACTGAAGTTAGCCTAAGGCTAGAGGAAACTGTATCCTTTTCAGCCAATTGTTGGCTGTATCCCGATGTAGCACTCTTGATACCATAAAATTTCTTCCTATACAGTATTTCCCATTAGTGTTTTTTTATTAATTTCCCTTTATTTTTCAAAGCATATTATCCAGATCTATGTATGCATTCACATTATCTTTTATCCCTTGTGCAATTTCCTCTCAGAAGCATCCACCAGAGTATTAATCCTGTCACTGCAGCACTGGTCCATGTACTGGAGACAGCCATGTCATGTCTGTGCATTTTATTATTCTTTTCTGGATTATTGGAATTAACCCTGCGGTATTCACAATCCTTTTATAACTTCGGCATTTACAGTCCTCAGTATGAAATGTTAGTATAATATCAGTATGTATCTACCTGTATGTATTGTTTTGTATTTTCCCAGAAAGATTTGACATATTTTCTGTTTTCGGTGTAGAAAATATTCACTGTGTGGACCAGATCCCGACTTTCAAACAGCACAAAAAATATCTAGCATTTTGGAATAGTCTAATGATGTTACGACTATTTAAGCAATATACAGCAATTTAGTTATATCTTGGTACCATTAATCTTTTGACATTGGTTATATCTATTACATTAACCACTTGACCACTGGGCACTTAAACCCCTTAATAACCAGACCAATTTTCAGACCAATTACTCAGTCATACAACACTGTACCCAAATTAGATTTGTGTCCTTTGTTTCCCACAAATGGAGCTTTCTTTTGGTGGTATTTAATCACCGTTGGGTTTTTTATTTTTTGCGCTATAAAAGAAAAAAGACTAAAAATTCTGTAAAAAAATAAATTTTTCTTTGTTTCTGTTATAAAATTTTGCAAATTTGTAATTTTTCTTCATAAATTTTGGCCAAAATTTATACTGCTACATATCTTTGGTAAAAATAAGTACAAATTGGTGAATATTATTTGGTCTTTGTGAAAGTAATAGCGTCCACAAGCTATTGTGCCAATATCTGAAAATTGTTCGGGGGTATTGCAGAGTATTGTGCGGAGGTATTGCATAGTATTGTGTGGGGGTATTGCAGGGTATTGCGCAGGGTGTATTGCAGAGTATTGTGCAGGGGGTATTGCAGAGTATTGTGCGGGGGTATTGCAGAGTATTGCGCGGGGGTATTGCAGAGTATTGTGCAGGGGCATTGCAGAGAGTTGTGCGGGGGTATTGCAGAGTATTGCGCAGGGGGTATTGCAGAGTATTGTGCAGGGGATATTGCAGAGTATTGTGCAGGGGGTATTGCAGAGTACTGCGCAGGGGGTATTGCAGAGTATTGCGCAGGGGGTATTTCAGAGTATGGGTATTGCAGAGTATTGTGCAGGGGTATTGCAGAGTAATTGCAGAGTATTGTGCGGGGGTATTGCAGAGTATTGCGCAGGGGGTATTGCAGAGTATTGCGCAGGGGGTATTGCAGAGTATTGGGCAGGGGGTATTGCAGAGTATTGCGCATGGGGTATTGCAGAGTGCTGCGCAGGGGGTATTGCAGAGTATTGCGCAGGGGGTATTGCAGAGTATTGCGCAGGGGGTATTGCAGAGTATTGCGCAGGGGGTATTGCAGAGTATTGTGCAGGGGGTATTGCAGAGTATTGCGCAAGGGGTATTGCAGAGTATTGCGCAGGGGGTATTGCGCAGGGGTATTGCAGAGTATTGCACAGGGTATTGCAGGGATGGCTGGATCTGTGACTGCAATAGTCACAGATCCAGCCCACAGCGCTGCTGACACCCGCTCTCTCCTCTCTCTCTGTACCAATGGGTACAGAGAGAGGAGGGAGGAACCGGCGTCATCAAATTACGCCGGTTTGTTTACATGTGATCGCTCCGTCCAATTGGACGGAGCGATCACGTGGTAAACAGCCGCTATCAGCGGGAATTTACCGCGATCCGTGGTGTGCTGGGTCCTCTGGACCCGGCGGTCACGGACACTCCCGTGTGCATGCCCCAGGGGGCGCGTGGGAGCGCGATTCTGGGAGGATGTCCATGGACGTCCTCCTAGAGTTAAGGAACTGCCTTGTAGACGTATTTTGTCTATGAGGCTGTGATTAAGTGGTTAAAGGAATTTCTTAGAACGTGGATAGAGAATATATTACACAGAATAAATACATTTTATAACTTAGATTTCTAAGG
This sequence comes from Rana temporaria, assembly GCF_905171775.1. Classification (NCBI taxonomy): domain Eukaryota; kingdom Metazoa; phylum Chordata; class Amphibia; order Anura; family Ranidae; genus Rana; species Rana temporaria. The sequence goes on along the minus strand of NC_053489.1, from coordinate 358,994,573 downwards.
TTTTGGCAGTGGAATTTTGTGGAGCAATAGAAACCAATATTTTAAATGTCTGTGGGTCAAATTTAGGGATACATTTTTAGTGTTTCCGCTATTGTGTTAGGGTATTATTTTTATCGGGACTAAAGGGAACTGTATTACTGTTATGATTATTTGATATATAATGTGTGTTTGTATGCTTATCGCCGCTCTCCCAGTCCAGTGTACATAGTTGAAAAAAAATATAAGCGTGCAATCCATTTTGTTCATAAACGACCTGGAGGATGGGGTAAACTGTTCAATCTCTGTATTTGCGGATGACACTAAGCAGGGCAACAACTTCTCCACAGGATGTGGAAACCTTGCAAAAAGATTTGTACAAATTAATGGGGTGGGTAACTACATGGCAAATGAGGTTTAATGTAGAAAAATGTAAAATAATGCATTTGGGTGGCAAAAATATGAATGCAATCTACTCACTGGGGGGAGAACCTCTGGGGGAATCTAGGATGGAAAAGGACCTGGTGTCCTAGTAAATGTTAGGCTCAGCAATGGCATGCAATGTTGCTAACAAAACAAACAGAATATTGGCATGCATTAAAAAGGGGATTAACTCTAGAGATAAAACGTTAATTCTTCCGCTCTACAAGACTCTGGTCCAGCCGCACCTAGAGTATGCTGCCCAGTTCTGGGCACCAGTCCTCGGGAAGGATGCACTGGAAATTGAGTGAGTACAAAGAAGGGCAACAAAGCTAATAAAGGGTCTGGAGGATATTGGTTATAAAGAAAGGTTGCGAGCACTGAACTTATTTTCTCTGAAGAAGAGACGGGATATGATTTTGATTTACAAATACCATACTGGTGACCCCCCATTAGGGATAAAAAAAATTCAGTGGAAAGGAGTTTAATAAGACACATGGCGTCTCATTAAAATGAGAAGAAAAGAGGTTTAACCTTAAACTGCGTAGAGGGTTCTTTACTGTAAGAGTGGCAAGGATGTGGAATTCCCTTCCACAGGAGGTGGTCTCAGCTGGGAGCATCGATAGCTTAAAAAAACTATTAGATAAGCACCTGACCGACTGCAACATACAGGGATATACAATGTAATTCTGACATATAATCACACACATATTTTTTTTTCAACTTCGCCTACTATGTAACTATATAATCCAAATATGAATCATAAAATACAAATGATGTGAATTCAAAAATTCTAAATGAATAAGTGTCCATATATAAATGCGAAACATAAATACAAATGAATGACCATGTGACAAGTGCTCCAGAAAGTGCAAATTAATGAACTCTGATCAGAGTGGGAGTCCCGACCCCAGACGGCTGGCCAAGTGTCTGAGACAACCTGGAGACAGATGGTCTGTGTCCACAAGCGATCCTTCAATTAAGCAGCCCGTTCTTACTGAAGAGGTGCATTGTTTGGAGGAGTCCGAGGAGTGGATTATTCATGTTGGCTGAAATTTGCATGAGCTCAATTGATCTCTATAATTTGGGATCCAATGGTTCTGGTAAGCGGCGCTGATTTACTATGAAAGAGGAACACTGGGTGAACACTGCGTTTATTAATAATTACTTTTGGAGCACTCGTTGGACATTACATGGTCATTCATTTGAATTTATGGTTCCCATTTATGTATGGACAGTTATTGATTTAGAATTTCTGAATTCACATAATTTGTATTTTATGATTCATATTAGAATTGCTTACTTATATATTTCTTCTATACATATTATTAGCTAAAGTATTCAGACTATCATGAGCAGCAGCACCTTCTGAATATTTTTTTATTTTGTTTTTGGGTAAGCGCATATATATACATTTTTTATACACAGTCTATGTTGTTAACATGTGTGAAATTGCCTCAGCATTACACTACTCCACAAGCCACACACTCTGACATGTTTCACCCCACCCACCAGGGCTCACCAGGTGACCTCTATGACTAAGCCCCGTGGGTGGGGCTAAACATGTCAGAAGGGGATTGACTTGTGAAGTGGGGCCACCTTATACATGTTAACAACATAGACTGGACTGGGTGAGTGGCAATTTTTCTAAGTATACTACACACTACTGGATGGTGATATTTATTATATCCCTCTTTTTTGTTTCGAGTGACACTACAAGTATTAGCAGGTCATAATGTGTGCTTGTAGTTACATAATTACATTTCTGTGATTGTATTTAATAGATATATTTAATTTTTATATAAAAAAATAAAAAAAGTAATATTTGGTAACAGTTACTAGAAGCATTATTAAGATGGTCACACATGTTTTATGGTCTGATTTGTACAAATTCGTACAATTCTTTAAATTCACCTTCAACTATGTAATGCAGGGACTGAATTAAACAATCAAGTTCATTTATACTCAATCCAACTGGGCCTTGCACTATATAGGTGTTAAGATGGTCATACATGGATCAAAATTCAGCTGGTTCAACAGGACCCGGTCGAATTTCAGTCCATAAATGGCCATTCTCATCCGAGAGGTGTTGATCTAATAGTTGGCTCCTCCTGACCTGAACAGGACTGTTGGTATATTTTTTCTCAATCAGCACTTGCAGCCAATCGGCTGCAGCGCTGATCAGTGTATTCTGGCAGTATTGGGGAATCCTGCTGCCAGAATACAAAAGCGCAGCATGGGGATTCCCCATTCCACTTCGAATTTGTAAGAGGTGGAATCAGTATGTTTTTTTTTGATAAAAAAAAAAACAATCCATTCATGGCAACTTTAGTATAAGTGACATTGTATTCTAATAGCGGGCCTCCTCCTCTGTCAGAATACACTGATCAGCGGCTGCATCTGCTGAAAGACAAAAGTTTTCCAACATTCCTGTTCAACAGAGGTCAATCTAACAGTCAACTGCTTTTAAACAGGGACGCTAACATGTGAATCCAAATTTGGTCGGACTCCGCTGAACTGACCAGATTTCAATCCAACAATGGCCAACTTTAGACTATATTACATAGTTACCTATTCATGTATCAAGAGCTTAGTAAGCAATGACAGTTCCTACATGTGTTAGGGATATAATATCTAACACACAATATTGAACAAGTAAGGACAAGAATGTAAGAAAATAGCGCCATGCAATTTGGAATATTTTTTTGCACTACCTGCTGTGAGAATAAATGTGCTTCATCACAGTTTAAACCATCCTTTGATAATATGATAAGTAGATTGACATGCACTGCACTCATAGTAATGTACACATGAAATCCTTACCCTAAAATAAATTGAAAAAAACACAAAAGCAAAAATGCATGGTTAGGTTTTTCATGTAGATAGTGATTCGAGTAAGAAAAAAACCTATGTTGATATTTTTCTATATACTGTAAACACAGAAGTTGACATACCATTCATTAATTCACATATCTAGTTACAATATTAAATTACTTCTAAACCTACACATTCTTCTGCTCTGTGTTGTACTCCATCCTGTTCTCTCTCTATACCAGCCTTACTTAAAGGGGTTGTAAAGGTTCGGTTTCTATTTTCTAAATAGGTTCCTTTAAGCTAGTGTATTGTTGGTTCACTTACCTTTTCCTTCTATTTCCCTTTTAATTAATTTTTCTTTGTTTTCTTTGTCTGGATTTCTCACTTCCTGTTCCTGCTCAGTAAGCTGTTCTGGCTGACTAAACACCAGCCAGAACGGCTTGGATGATGGTGGAAAGATTACTGAGAAGAAACAGGAAGTGAGAAATTCAGACAAAGAAAAAAAACATTTAGAAGGGAAATCAAAGGAAAAGGTAAGTGAACCAACAATACACTAGCGTAAAGGAACCTATTTAGAAAATAAAAAACAAATCTTTACAACCCCTTTAACCTTACCTACCAAAGAGGTAAACAGACAGATATGAGCCGTGACTAAGCACTGACTGTAAGTGCGAAACGCGTCGGCCAGACTGTATCTTGTTGGTTTGCAGTGACTGTTTGTGCAGTTGAAAAATAAAAAGACAACTTTTTTAAGTGATTTTGGAGTGCGGCTGTCCAGTTCTCGTCCATTTATTTGCTACCAAAGAGGTAGTCTTGAAATACATTTTAGGTCTCAGGAAACATCTGCTAAAACCAATTTTTTGGGGATCAGGAAAAAAAATGTCCTGAAAGTGAGAATAAAGGGCCAGATCCACAAATATCGGGCGTAACTTAACTTTTCCCATTTAAGTTACACTGCTGCAAATTGTCCAAGTTAGTGCCCGATCCACAAAGCACTTACCTGGAAATTTGCAGCGGTGTAACTTAAATCTGTCCGGGGCAAGGCGGGCCAAATAGAATGGGGCGAGTCCCATTTAAATTAGGCGCGCTCCCGCGCCGGACGTACTGCGCATGCTCCGTCGGGTAAATTACCCGACGTGCATTGCGCTAACTGACGTCGCACCGACGTCATTTGCTTAGACGGTAACGTAAATGGCGTCCAGCGCCATTCACGGACGTCTTACGCAAATGATGTTGATGTTTAAATTTCGACGCGGGAACGACGGCCATACTTAACATTAGGGTTGTCCCGATACCACTTTTTTAGGACCGAGTACAAGTACCGATACCTTTTTTCAAGTAGTCGCCGATACCGAATACCGATACTTTTTTTAAATGTGTCCCCAAATGCAGCCATGTCCCCCCCATATGCAGCCATGTCCCCCACATATGCAGCCATGTCCCTCTAGCCATGTCCCTCACATATGCAGCCATGTCCCTCTAGCCATGTCCCTCACATATGCAGCAATGTCCCTCTAGCCATGTCCCTCACATATGCAGCCATGTCCCTCTAGCCATGTCCCTCACATATGCAGCAATGTCCCTCTAGCCATGTCACTCACATATGCAGCAATGTCCCTCTAGCCATGTCCCTCGATGCGGCGGCGCGATGCGGCGGCGGGGGGGGGAAAGGGGGGGGAAAGTATTCTATTTAGGTATCGGGGGTATTTGCGCGAGTACGAGTACTCCCGCAAATACTCGGTATCGGTCCCGATACCGATACTGGTATCGGTATCTGGACAACCCTACTTAACATGGCTTAGGAGAACTAGGGCTCAGCCCTAGTTTTACGCGGCGTAGCCCGACGGAAACTACGTAGATTTAGATCGACGGGACGTTCGGGGATCGCCGTAAATCTTCATTTGCATATTCTACGCCGGCCGCAATGGCCTCGCCACCTAGCGGCCGGCCTAGAATTGCATCCCTAAGATCCGACAGTGTAATTCAATTACACCTGTCGGATCTTAGGGCTAGCTATGCGTAACTGATTCTATGAATCAGTCGCATAGTTAGAAACAGAGATACGACGGCGTATCAGTAGATACGCCGTCGTATCTCGTTTGTGGATCTGGCCCGAAGACCCCAATACATTGGTGGTCAGAATTCCACCTTTCTATTTTGGTATTATGCGGATGACTCTACCGAGTGGCATTGGACCCTGGAACTATGAAGGCATAGTTGGTCAATAGGTGGTCAATCAGCCATAGCTTAAGGAACCTCTGGAGGAACCCTGGTTGAAAATAGCTGTTCTATACTCTCCTATTGCCCATACCCTCTCTTTTCTTCTTTTTCTCTTGTTTCTGGCATGTTCCCTCTGTCTTTTACATGCTGTGACTACTTCAGAAAATGACGGAGTACATTTATAATTATATAACATGATAGAGAGGAAGACAGCAGTGTGATCATATTACTTTGATTGGTAACATTGTTCTTTGTCTATCTATACTTCTGATATATCTATCTCCCCTTAATAGCCATGCTCCATTTAATCTCTTTTTTTTTTTCTTTTTCTCTACAGCTGTGGCTGTCTTTTACATCATTTCACCCTAATCTTTATGTTTGAACTCCTCTGTCTCCTTATTTATTGTTTATTCCCTTCTTTTTCTTTTCTCGTGCAGCCTCCATCCTGTTTACATTGTTTTATTTAATGCTGCCATTTTTTTTTTTGCTCGTTGTCGTGTTTGTGTCCACGTATTGTCCGCTAACAGTCTATTTCGCATCCGGCATTCTGCTATATTTGTGTGTGTCAATTTTTCTGTGCTTTTCTTCATATCTCTGTCTTTGTCACCCCTCCCTTTCTTCTCTCAGGTCCCCAGCTGGTTTATTGCTGTGAGGGAAATCCCCCTTGTGTTCAGACCTCTGAAAGTATGCCTGGATGGCAGCACACACACACACACACTTATGTGGATATCATGTACAAGGGAATGGGTTAACAAGATGCTTCGGAAAGGAGGGTGGTTTTTTTTTTTTCTATTTTTTTCTCTTTTTTTTTTTTCCTTGCTCCCAATTTTTTCCATTTAATTGTTTTGTTTTTTTTGTTACCTGGAGGAGATGGTATTTCAGGCGTTGCCATGGTAACATATCCTACCCATGTAATGAAGATGCTTGTGATAAAGACAGAAAAATCCCCTTTACCTCCCCCGCCCCCTATTCATCCTCCAAATATACAGCCTTGAAGGGGGCACACCAAGAGGCCAAGCTTTTCAAGGTGGCAATAAAGAGCTCAGTTCAGAAATCAAATCCGTTTGTGGATTTTCTAGATACATTCAAGGCAAAGGAATGTCGTCTCATGCTGCGAAGGGGTTCCCAATTTTTAAGTCACATGTAATCTGTTCTTATTGCCAGCTTAGGGGATGGAATCTCTTTTTTTTTTTTAACTCTGTCATCTCATTTAGTAACAGTGATTCAGGTTAATGTCAGATTAGAGATTAAAAGATAAAAGTAAACATTGTTTTAGAAACCAAAAAGGGTTATGTTAAGGTACTATTAATAATATATATATTATTAATATTATATATTAATAATATGTATATTTTTTTTATTCACGTCTTTTAACAAATGTTTATTAATCAGCTGGCAATTGGCAAAAATCCTAAATATAAAGTGGCATATGCCAGCATGTTTTGTAGCTACTGGCTATGAAGATTTACAGGCGTTTAGGTTGTTTTCAGGTCATGTAAGCTGTCACATTGAACCAACTGCTTCATATTACTACTTTTACGTATAGACATATAAAACACACACACATATATTTATATATATATATATATATATATATATATATATATATATATATATATATATATATACATAGATGGATAGATAGATAGATTTTTTATTCTTTTTTTTCTTTGGTACAAATATTACCTTTTTTTCTTGCCATGAATAAAAAAATCAGCTCTGAGCCTCACGGCAAATATGTCTCTAGCTACAAGGTGCATCATGAATGTTTGATATCATTACAGACTGCAGAGTATTGTTTTCTTTACAACAGAATTTGTCAGTGGGATAAGGGGAAGAGGATCCTGCTTATGTAACAAGCAAAAAAGGCTGCCTCGATAGAACATGTACAGGATAATAACAAATTATACGCAGAAGGTTTTCAAAACATGAGTACAGTAATGAAATTATTTTAATGGACCTGACCTTTTCACCTGTATAAATGAAAAACATTTAAAAGGCTATAGATCCTCTTTGAACCATCCTCTGCCTTTGTATGGTGTTGATTTAATAAAGGCAAATAGACTTCACTGAGGTGGAGATGGGATAGGCTTCCCTGTAGAGTCGAGTCAAAAGTGGACAGAATAGGAGATAGACAGACCCAATTGGGTAGAGAGTTTCAGAGGATGGGAGAGACTCTGGAGAAGTCCTGGAGATGAGCATCAACACAGGAGACAATGGAGCTAGAGAGCAGGAGGTGTTGGGAGGAGCAGAAAAGAGTTTGGGTGATACAGTATCTCACAAAAGGTGTACACACCTCTCACATTTTTGTAAATATTTTATTATATCCTTTTATGTGACACCACTTAAGAAATTATACTTTGCTACAATGTAAAATAGTGAGTGTACAGCTTGTATAACAGTGTCAATTTGCTGTCCCCTCAAAACAACTCACACAGCCTCTAATGTCTAAACCTCTGGCAACAAAAGTAAGTACACCCCTAAGTGAAAATGTCCAAATTGGGCCCAAAGTGACAATATTTTGTGTGGCCACCATTATTTTCCAGCACTGTCTTAACCCTCTTGGGCATGGAGTTCACCAGAGAGGCACAGGTTCCCACTGGTGTCCTCTCCACTCCTCCATAATGATATCACAGAGTTGGTGGATGTTAGAGACTTCCCCCACCTTCAGTTTGATGATGCCCCACAGATGCTCAATAGGGTTTAGGTCTGGAAACATGCTTGGCCAGTCCATGACTTTTACCCTCAGCTTCTTTAGTAAGGCAGTGGTTGTCTTGAAGGTGTGTTTGGGGTCGTTATAATGTTGTAATACTGCCCTGCGGCCCAGTCTCCGAAAGGTAGGGGATCATGCTCTGCTTCAGTATGTCACAGTACATGTTGCCATGCTTGACTGTAGGCAAGACACACTTGTCTTTATACTCCTCACCTGGTTGCCTCCACACATGCTTGACACCATCTAAACCAAATACCGCATTTGCCGGCGTATAAGAGTATAATTTTCCATCTAAAATGTTGGTTTTGGGATATACTCACCGTATAAGACGACCCCTCACTGTGCCATTATAACATGCCTTGCTGTGCCATTATAACATGCCTTGCTGTGCCATTATAACATGCCTCGCTGTGCCATTATTACATGCCTTGCTGTGCCATTATAACATGCCTTGCTGTGCCATTATAACATGCCTCGCTGTGCAGTTATTACATGCCTCACTGTGCCATTCCATTCCCTACCTTCTACTGTTTGCAGCGCACAGACGGCGGCCATCCATTATTCAAAAGCCGCGCCTCCTTCACAAGCTGTTCTGTGATAGGCGGAACACTAATTTTCCCAGCAGAGCCTCTGCTCAGTGTTCCGCCTATCACGGATGTCCTCTCGTCTTCGGCCGAGGCCGAGGATGAGAGGACATCCATGATAGGGGGAATAGGCGGAAATAGGCGGATAGGCGGAAAATGTATGACATCTAGGACGTCTGCAGAGACTGCAGTTTTCACACTGATAGCAAGTGTCCTTTTCTACAGCTTGCTGGCAGGACACATACTTTTCTGCTTAGGCTGTGGCTGCTCTTTAACCACTTCAGCCCCAGATGAATTGGCCCCTCAATGACCAGAGCACTTTTTACAATTTAGCACTGTGCTACTTTAACAGGTAGATGCACGGCCATGCAATGCCGTACCCAAACAAAATTTGTGTCCTTTTTTCCCTACAAATAGAGCTTCATTTTGATGGTATTTGATTGCCTCTGCGATTTTACGTTTTTGTGATATAAACACAAAAAAACAAACAAATGATATTTCTACTTTTTGTTATATAAAAACCCAATAAACTCAATTTTAGTCATATATTTAGTCCAAAATGTATTCAGCCACATGTCTTTGGTAAAAAAAGATGTCAATAAGCGTATATTTATTGGTTTGCCCAAAAGTTATAGCGTCTACAAACTAGGGTAAATTTTTTGGAATTTATACGACTTATTGTTAATTTTTGAGGTGCTAAAATGGCAGGGCAGTATAACCCCCCCCCCCTCCCAAATGACCCCATTTTGGAACGTAGACACCCCAAGGAAATTGCTGAGAGGCATGTTGAGCCCATTGAATATTACATTTTTGTGATTAAAAAATGAAAAATAAATTTACACAAAGTTGTCACTAAATGATATATTGCACACACATGCCATGGTTATATTTGGAATTACACCCCAAAATACATTCTGCTGCTTCTCCTGAGTATGGGGATACCACATGTGTGAGGCTCTTTCTAGTAAGTGAGGAGTAAAATCACAATTTTACACCTTTAGAAAGCCTGAAGACGGTGCTTGGTTTTTGGTTTCCTGTACACTAGGCTAGGTTCCCAAAAAGTCTCACACATGTGGTATCCCCATACTCAGAAGAAGCAGCAGAATGTATTTTGGGGTGTAATTCCACATATAGCCATGCCATGTTTGAACAATATATCATTCAGTGACAACTTTGTGTAAAAAATAAATAAATAAATAATTTTCCTGAATCTTGTGGCAAAATATAAAATATCCCATGTACTCAACATGCCTCTCTCAGCAAATAGCTTAAGGTGTCTACTTTCCAAAATTGGGTCATTTGGGGGGGGTTGTGCTATCTTGGCATTTTATGGCCTTCGAAACTGTGATAGGTGGTGAGGAGTGAAATCACCATTTTACGCACTTAGACGGCATTTTATGGCCTTCGAAACTGTGAAGCCTCGTACACACGACCGGTTTTCCCTTCGGGAAAAGCGCCATGAGAGATTTTGGCCGGGAAAACCGTCCGTGTGTATGCTCCATCTCAGTTTTCCGGACAGAAAAACTGCAAAAAAAAAAAAGAAAAGCAGCTCGCTTTTTTCCCGCCAGGATTCCCAGCGTTTTTTAACCTGGCAGTTTTCCTATGGGAAACCCTGCGATGGAGCATACACACGGCCGGGATTCCCGACCAAAGCTCTCATGGCAGTTTTCCTGTCAGGGAACCTGGTCGTGTGTAGGAGGAAAAAGTTACCAAGCAGGTTCTCGGTTTTCCCCTCGGGCTTCCCGGTGGACTTTTTACTGCCGGTAATCCCGTACGTGTGTACAAGGCTTGATAGGTGGTGAGGAGTAAAATCACCATTTTACGCCCATTTTACACCCTTAGTACGTGTGGTATCCCTAATACTCAGGAGAAGCAGCAGAATGTATTTTAAGGGGTCATTTCACATATGCCCATGGCATGTTTGAGCAATATATCATTTAGTGCAAAAAAAAAAAGTTTGTAATTTTCCCGAAACTTGTGGCAACATATAGAATATTCCATGGACTCAACATGCCTCTCAGCAAATAACTTTTAGGTCTCTACTTTCCAAAATCGGGTCATTTGGGGGGGTTTTGAAATGTCCTGGCTTTTTATGCATAGCATTAAAAGCTTGTTTTACACATCACCCACTCTTCTAACCACTTGAAGACAATGCACTTTCTGACACTTTTTGTTTACAGGATTATATATTACCCACATGTTTATTGAAATAAAAAAGATGATCTTATGCCAAGTACGCGGATACCAAACACGACATGCTTTAAAATTGCGCACAAATGCACAGCAGCTACAAATTACAAAATTAACATTTTTAAAAGCCATTTCCGTTTACAACTTTAGATTTACAGAGAAGGGCTACTGCTAAAATGACTGCCCACAATCTGACGTTCACGGTGATACCTCACATGCAGGGTGCAATTGCTGTTTACATACGACACCAGACCGGCGCTTGTGTTCGCCTTTGTGTGTGAGCACAGGGGAACAGGGGTGATTTATTTTAAATGTTTTATTATTATTTATCTTGCTTTTTTTTTTATTTTTAAATTGTTCCTTTCATTTTTTGTTATAATTGTTATCGTTAATTCAGGGAATGTAAATATCCCCTATGATAGCAATAGGTAGTGACAGATTTATTCTCTGCCCTCAAAGCAGCTGACTACACCAAGATCGGTGTGATAAAATGCTTTCCCAATTTCCCAATGGCGCTGTTCATATCCGACAAAACCTAAGTCATGAAATGCTCGTAGCTTCCTGTTTCCTAGGCCATAGAGATGATTGGGGCCATTCTGGTCTCCGATCAGCTCTATGGTCAGCTGGCGGAACCACTGGCTGTATTCTCGGGTTCCCTGTTGGGACAAACCATGGAAGACGGTGGGGGGGGGGAGTAAGAGCAGTCTGGAGGCTAATTAGCTGATAGAATTGCTTTTACATGGCTGAAAAGTATGATACCAAGATGATACCTAAACCTGAAGGCATCATTCTGGTATAACCATTTAAAGTGCAGCAACATAACAGTATGTTGCTGGTCCTTGTTGGGTATATATTGTAATGTTCTTTTTTTCATGCAGCCTGTGGGCTGCATGAAACAAGAGATTGATCAGTGGGTGTGCCCACCATTAGAATACCGCCCTTCATCCACCCACTTCTAATTATGGGCATACATGCACCATTTTTTTTAACTGTGGTGGTGAAAACACCACCTACATCGCTGAGTCGCTAATTTACATATCGTGAGAGCAAACGCTCTTGCTGTTAAGATAAATAAATCTGTGCTGCAGCTGAATGATGTACCTGAAAAGCAAACAATAGTAACGATAAAACATTAACTCAATAAAACAAATTAATGTTTTAACGCAATCTGTGCCTAAAAATGTATGCCGAAGCATGGGGGCGAACCGCCCCTAATGTTAGGAGCAAATCGCTCCTTCACCCCTGCCCCCATGTTTCGGCATATATGCTCTTTTTTTTAACTGTGGTAGTGAGCAAATGCTGTTGCTGTCACAATAAATAAACCTGTGCTGCAGCTGAATGGCGTAACTGTTAAGCAAATAATGGTTAACAATAAAACAAAGTAACATTGCAGTATAACAGTAAGGTACCGTACACACGGTCGGACAAAACCGATGAGAATGGACTGAAGTTCAGTTTCATCGGTCCAAACCGACCGTGTGTATAGCCCATCGGTCTGTTTTCCTTCAGTCCAAATTTTTAAAACATGCTTCAAAACCAAACCGATGGACCGCTGCCCGATCGGTCCAAACCGATGGTTAGTACAGAAAAGCATCGGTTCAAAACACGCGCATGCTCAGAATCAAGTCGACACATGCTTGGAAGCATTAAACTTTGTTTTATTCAGCACGTCGTGTGTTTGACGTCACCGCGTTGTGACCTGATCGGTTTTGGGAACGATGGTGTGTACGCATATCAGGCCGTCAGGCCACTTCAGCGGTGAACCGATGAAAACGGTCTGTCGGACCATTCTCAACGGTTTGGAACGACCGTGTGTACAAAGGCCTAAGACATACCATACCTGCAAAGCAAATACAATAAAACATAGTAAAAATAAAACATTACCGTTCTAAAATACAGTAACAATAGGGAGAGAACAATAGATATAGAACAATAGAGAGCAAACATAAGAGAGAGAACAATCAAGGGAGAAGAAAAATAAAACAACAACAATTTTTGGCTTTTTATTTTAATTTTTTTGTGTTTTTGTGCTTTGTTTATTTTTTTGCACATTTACATAAACTGTAAATTGTAAAGTTCCAGATTAGGGTCTCTCAAAATGTGATGGCCATCTCATCTTTCGAGACCCTGTGTAAGTGTGCCCTAGGACTGTGCAATGCTGTACCCTACGCTAATACTCCACTAGTGTGTGGTAGCGTTTGAAACAGTCACCGATGCAGAGACCAGGTTGGTCAGGGTCACGACATGAGGGACAATAAAAGCAGGTGTCACACCTAAATCCGTGTTTTCTGCAGACATCTTCTTTGGGGAGTTCTGTGGGCAGGGATACCAGGGAGGGCATATACAGAAAATGCCTCTCATGCAGCCAGCTCACTGCATTTGCATTGGGAACGTGGGGCAAAGCACCATCTGGAAACAGATGGGCTGTGATGATCTCTTCCTGGAACTTAAGGAAGGATCCAGTTCTTCCTGAAGCTTTGTATAGCACATAAGCATTCAGCAGAGCCAATTAGAATAAATATAAAGACACTTTTTTGTACTGGCATCTGGCCAATTAATTACGGCGCCAACAACTGGTCATTGAGGTCCACCCCTCCCATGTTAAGGTTGTATTTGTGGATGCAGAGGGGTTTCTCCACAACACCAGTCGCCGTAGGAATTTGGACAGTCGTATCTGCGTGAAGGGAGGACAGAATGAAAACATTCCGTGTATCCCTCCACTTCACTGCTAACAAATTATTACATTTCAAGCAGGCTCTTTCCCCCATCTAAGTCGGGACTCTACAAGCTGCTGGGGGAAGCCCCAGCGATTATATCGCACTGTGCCACATGCGCCAATTCCACAATCAAAAAGGGGACTAAAAAGTGGCACGCATGTGTAATAATTGTCCACGTATGAGTGGTACCCCTTTCCGAATAAGGGTGACACCAAGTCCCACACAATCTTACCAGCACTCCCTATGTAGTCTGGGCAGTTCTCCGGCTCCACATGACTATCTCCCTTGTAAACCATAAAACTATATGTATAGCCTGTTGCCCTGTCACAGAGCTTATACATCTTGACCCCATATCTGACACGCTTGCTGGGAAGATACTGTTTGATAGACAAGCGGCCAGAAACAGAAAACGTAATCAGGGACTCATCAACACAGACAACTTGATCGGGAGTAAACAAGGCTTCAAAGTGTTGGTTGAAGTGGTTTACGAGGGGCCGAATTTTGGGGAGTCGATCAAATCCAGGGTCACTCCGAGGAATGACAGAGTTCATTGTCATTGAAATGCATGAACCGGAAGATCATGTCCTGGTCATGGAGGCAGAGAACACGGCATATGGTGAATTGGGTGAGTGGACCAATATGACCACAACTCACTTTTTTAAATTATGCCCATGAGGAGGGATAGGCCCAGGAAGGTCTTAAATTCAGAAACCGTAATTGGTTTCCAATCTCTGGCAAGGGCCAACTGGGGATTAGCGGCGATGAATTGAAGAGCATAAAAATTGCTTTGGTCCACAACAGATCTATAGAGATCTTCCTTAAAAAGCAGAGAATAAAAATCAAGTGACGTAAAATCAACTGTTTCCACCTGAATTCTGGGTTGGCCAGTAAATGGTGGAAGTGGTGGGCTCCCAATTTGGATTGGCAAATGCAGCATGAAGGGCACTATGGGCTCGACGGGCCTGTCTTTGTCTTCTTGGTGGCTGCGGAACTCTACTTGTGCTAGCCACCTCACCAGCTTGAACTACACTTATGGGACTCACCACATCATCAAGTGTTACTGGGGTGTTGGATGTACTACCAGGATGTAGGGAAGAAAGGGAATTACCGCTCCAGATGGAAATGCTTGGTTAATCAATCGCCACTGGTAGACCACGGGTGCTGGCAGTGCATATAGCAGAAAACAAAAAATAAAATATTTGGACAGCCGCACTCCTGGAAAAGATTCCTGAATTGTCCTTTAATGGTAAAATGGAATAAACTACAATCCATAGCAAAGGTGAAAACGGGATACACAGCTGACGTATCGCACTGATACTCATAGCTGAGTAAGCACTAAGTATCAGTGCGAAACATCAGCTGTGTATCCCGTTTTCACCTTTGCTGTGGATTGTAATGTATTCCATTTTACCATTAAAGGACAATTCAGGAATCTTTTCCAGGAGTGCGGCTGTCCAAATATTTTCTTTTTTGTTTTCTACTACCAGGATGTACTAGGCCGCTGGTGCTTGCCAGTTCACTGGAAGGATAAGCAGCACTAGTTCTGGCTCTCTGCTCCGTACAAGAGCCCTGCAGTTGTTGCACCTCAACAACAGCAGAAGAACAGGGTTGGGTACCTTGGCAGGGACCACTACTCTGTCGTCAGGGTGCCGCTGCCGTCTACCAGTTCATATTATGAGCCTGAATCTGACAGATGGGTAACTTCCTCTTCACTCTCATCTGTCATGCTCAGAAACGTGTAGGCCTCTTCACTAGTGTACCTTTGATTGGACATTTTGGCCTCTAAATTTACTGGTACAACTAGTGACATACAGGAAAAAAGAGCATCTGACTGTCAGCGACTGTTTCAAAAGCTACTAAAAAAACTGTTCGCTTTCGCAGGGATCAGGCCTGACTGCGAATGCTGCAGTTATGTGTTTTATGTTTTGTAAGTGACAGTGATTGATTGATACTGCACTTGGGTGGGCTGGGCTGGGCATAGGGGCTATATACAGGTGCTAGCAGGTATCTGGGCTGATCCCGCTAACGCTGCATTTTTGCTAGTATAGATATTGATCCGTTCAAATACTATGAGTGAGTGAGTGAAAAACTTATATAGCGCTACACATGCGAACTGAATCGCCTCTGGGTGCTTGTTTGACCATTTCTCCTTTTTATTTTTTCACATAGATATTGGGGGGCATTTCCCCAAATACATTTATGCGTTAGACAGAGTGCTTTGAAAGTGATTCTGTCTTTCACTGGTAGCCAGTGAAGGCTTCTCAGCCGTATTCTGAACGACCTGCAGGTGAGTAATTTGGTACTTTGGGAGTCCGAGGGCATTTGCATAGTCCAGCCTGGAGTTAACAATTGTTCCCACCACGACTGCTATGTCCTCTTTAGGAATAAATGGAATACATCTGCGTAGTAGGCGCAGCAGATGGTGCGATCCGCTGACTACTGACCCTATTTGTGCATCCATAGTCATGTAGGTGTCGAAGAAGAGACTTTTGACTTTGGTGCTAGGGGTGATGATTTTGCCTAGAATGGGCGGAGGTGTCCAGGTTGTTGCTAGTTGATTCTTCCGATTGGCGTGAAACAGGAGAAGTTCTGTTTTCGAACCGTTGAGTTTGAGATAACTCTTTGTCATCCAGTTCTCTATCAAAGAGAGACATTTCTCTAGATTGAGATGATGATTCTTTTTATTGCAGATGCGGAAATACAATTGTGTATCATCTGCATAAGAGTGGTAGAGCAGCTTTTGGCTGCTGATGATTTCAAAAAGAGGGCGGAGATAGATATTAAACAGCACTGGCGACAGGGGGGATCCTTGAGGGACCCTGCATGACACCGTGCGTTTTTCTGAAGTGAACGGACCCAGTTTCACTACTTGTGATCGGTTTCCCGAAAAAGAGGAGAACCAGGATAAGTCACATTCCGCGACTTTGGCTACCTCCGCAAGCCGAGTCAGTAGTAGTTTGTGGTCTACCGTATCAAAAGCTGCGCTAAGGTCCAACAGTATTAGAAGACAAGGTTCTCCTTCGTCTGCGGCCTCAAGAGCATCATCCCATATTTTGAGCAATGCTGTTTCCATCCGTGCCCTGGACGGAAACCCGATTGATAAGGATCGAGCAAATTATGGGTGTCTAGATGCTGTTGCAGCTGTTGTACCACCACTTTCTCCATTACCTTGGAGAAAATGTTCAGGCCTGTTATGGGTCGACTGTGTTTTTGGAGTCAAGGGTGGGTTTCTTTAAGATGGGTTTGATTATACCTTGTTTCAACAGGGTGGGCACAATGCCCTCCCTGAAAGTCTACTAAGTAGTCTACTAAGGGAGGTGTATGGTGCATGCGTGGGTGTTAGCGCTACTGGCACTAATCTGCCTGGGGCGATGCAGACCCTAACTGATACTAAAACCTAACTGATATCACCTGCTGGGTGATCGGGGTTAAACCTTTATTAGGTAATATATATGGCAGGTACCCTGACGCTATAAAAAAATAATTAACTAACCAGCGTCACCCATAACACTAATACATTGATCACTGGTAACAGGGGTGAAAGGGTTAAATGGGGGTGATCAAGAGTTTAAACCTTTATTTGGGTGGTTTAGGGGGGTCCCTAGACCTATCTGGGGCTAATACTAATTACACTAACACTGATTATTGTCACAAATGACACCACTACAGTGATCAAAGAAAAATATGAACACTGTTCTGGGTGACACTGTGACAGGGAGTGAAGGGGTTAACTGGGGGAGGGCAATCGGGAGGTGACAAGTGTACCTATGTGTACTGTGTCAATGTAGTGTTGGTGTAACTTACTGTGAGATGTCCTCTCTCCTCTCTTTAGACCAAAAAGAGTTCCATGAGGGGAGATGATATTACTTCCCCTGCTTGTGTTTACACTTACAGGCAGGGGAAGGATTTAATTCGCCAGAACCGATTACCAGGTCCAGGCCAGAAATTATTGGCCTGGGCCTGGAGACTGATCGGTTCTGAAGCAAATCCGATCATTGCGGCTGTCGTATAGCTACGACACTTCGCCCAGCCGAGCCAACCTGCCATAGTACCACTGCAGCGGCTGGTCCGGAACTGGTTAAAGAAAACAAACTTTAAGATTTTGCACGCCTTTTGTTTTAGTACACCTTTTTTTTAGAAAATTTCTGTTTATTGAAAATTTAAGCATAGCAAGACATACATTTCTTGGTAGTACACCAAGCAAACCCATTGGTCAACATGACCATGTATATAGAACAGTGCCATCACAGATGGCCAATCCCCAACATAACACCCACCCTCCCACCCCCCCTCTACTCAGTTCCCTTCCCCCTGCAACTGCAGCGTGGGACACATTCATTAGTACACCTTTTTTAGCTAATTTAAAATTAAAGTTTGGTTGGGCTTTGATGAAAGACTTAAGTTTTCTTACTATATGTAAAAGATAACTGGCACATTCTATTCTGCTAGTATTTGTTAGTTACAGTGCGGCTGTGAATGCATTTATAATCTTTCACCCTCACAGCCAAAAGCGTGTAGCCATAGCAGATCATCCAGGTACTACAGTTAAGCACAGTGGGACAATTTCTGTGTAGCCCCATAATGATCTGAGCAGCAATCACATATGGCAAATTATTTAGAATAAAATAAATGTGTATACGGTTTTAGCACCTCTATTAGATTGCTATGAAAGCAATAGCTATGCAGTGTTATTTTATCATGGCTGAAGTGCTTAAAGTAGTTGTAAACCCTAAAAAAAAAAAAAATGCAAGACAAAGGCATAACGAGCTAATATGCATAGCATACTAGCTCATTATGTATTTCTTACCTCAGATCGAAGCCCCCGCAGCAGTCCTCGACCCCCCTCCAGCCACGGACAGCTCTCCCGGGGTTTACTTCTGGGAATCGCGGCTCCGGGGCTGTGATTGTCCGGAGCCGCAATGACGTGACGTTGCTTCAGTGCGCATGTGCCGATGACTTTGGCACATGGGGATATCTCCTACATCGTGCAGGTTCAGGGTAGCTACAGGTAAGCCTTATTATAGGCTTACCTGTAGCATAAAGTGTGTTGTAAGGGTTTACAACCACTTTAAGTGTCCTGCAATGATTTTAAGAATTTTATATACTTACCTCCCCACATACAGGCTTGATAAACTACCATGATATTATTATTATACTTGACAACTTTTACAATCAGTCTGAGAAAAAAAAGATATCTAGATCTCTAAAAAAAAACTGAGAAAGGCCCATCTTTACCAAGGAAATGCTTGGCTGCATGTTCTGTGACCTGTTATGAAGCTGTGTAACTATAAAGAGATTTGGCGTGTCAGTATGACTCTTGTTGACACAATTGAGCTTATTGGTAAAACCAAGGCATGCTTTGAAAATGAATGTAAAGGTAATATTTTTTAGTTTTGGATAGAGTGGGGAAGTATTCAGTCAGATTTGTATTGCTTTTTGTTTCCTCTCTTGGGAGGTTTATCATCTGTCTGTCCTGGTGGCCATTTTCACCGAAGCAGAAAGTGATGGAAAATCCAATATTTTTGAGCTGTCACCAGTGCAAGGAGTGTGGGAAGTGTTGCAATGACAGCTCTCTAAGATGGGAATTCCCACTTACTTTAAAGGATAAGTGTGGCAGACCACCTGGTTCCTTCTGCCAAAAGTGCCTCAAAACCCTTCCAGCAGACCAAGAGCTAATACCAGCCCTTTACCCCAAGCATCATTACACAAACAAGATGTTGAGGTAAAAACCAAATGAAATATGTTTTAATAAAACACAGACACATACTTTATACCCCCCAGGAGGACATTCACCTGTGGGATATATTAACATGACAATGCAAACTTCAAACTGAAACCCAATTAACAGCTAACAACTAACAGTGCTCTTAATTAGACAGTAAGCTAATTAACAACTAGTGATCTAAACAAGCCTAGGTGACTCAGGTCAGTGCCCATCCAGACAGCTCAACACCAGTTCCCCAGAAAGTGTTGAAAGAACAACAGCAAGTAATGTAAAGTACTGTGAACAATACTTTATGCATTATACCTATCTATACCAGTAGGTGGCACTGCAGTGTTATAATGTGTATTCTATGGTAATGTATTTAGAGGAAGTACCTTCATTCCAAAGTGTGTGTAGTTGTATGTTCCTTGTTCCTATTTCAAGATTCTAATGCTGTAAGACATGCTTTGGTATTCTCCATGAACGTAAAGGTATACTCTGCATACAACAAGGTTCCAACACATGATTCAATAACATGCTAATAGAAAGAAGACCCAGGGCTGTCCAAATCTCATTAACCAGCTTTCACTGGTGTATATTGTCCACTATACAAGTCATCATAAGATGAAACTCATACAACGTTCCAGCATTCTGAAAATACATTTTTCTTCATAGATTTCTTGAGGAAGATTGTTAATAAATATTTCTGTCTCAAGCCTTCCACCATATTTCCTCTGACCATTACCTGTACAATATCAATATTACACCTTTCCTTCTACCCCAAAAGTATTTATTCAGAGAATTAATGCAATCCAAGCTTCACTCTCATCGTTCATCACAAAGATGTCCATCATTACAGAATTACCTGCTCTCTTCATGGTATCAGAGGATCAGAATTAAGCTCTTTTCCATGCTTTGACCAGGAGAAGCAGACAAAATCCTCCTCCATAGGCCATAATCAGTGGGTAGAAGGCTAGCAGCTATTCCCCTCCAAAAGCCCCTGTCCCGGTTGGGTCTGCCACAATAAGTTCACCTTTAAAAAAAAAAAAAGAATACACATCTTTTTGCAGGTAAAAAATGTGCAGCTATTTTTTTTATTAGGGGCCTGTAAAGCATTGCACCCACTGTCAGCAGATCACAGGTGCAGTGCCAGGCTCCCGCAGACTATCAGCATAGCTGTCTGCCCATATCTTCTTTGGGCAGGCAGTTACTGAATGGCAGAAAGAATCAATAAAATACTAGAGTGCTCACAAGCACCTTTGTAGTTCATTGAGAACTACAAGCCAGTGGCGGAGCTACCAGGGTCGCAGCAGTCGCACTTAATTAAATTAAATTGTAAAAACGTAATAATAAAAAAATAATAAAAAATAAACTACCAACAACAATCTCTGCCCTACTGTCCACTGCTCTACTGACACTGTCCCTTGCTCTACTGATATATATATATAGCTTTGGGGTTCACACTCTAATGCAATAGGCTGAGCGCACCTACAGTATGTCTACAAACACGCCAAATTGTAGAATCTCTGCCAAGGAAAGTTATTATAAGAAAGTAAAAGGCATTAAAAAGTTTTGAAGAGAGTTGACCAGTTGCAACCTTGTGAGTAGCATAGACCAGAGGCCAGCATCATGTGTACTGTACCTCAGGTCAACTATCTACCCAGAATTAGTTGGGTCCCTCTTCCAGTTATCCCATAGTTTGGTAAATTTTTCAGTACAGTTCCTATGTTGATATACAATTGTTTTCCGCAGTAAAAAGGTATTAACCATTTGTATCAACATTTCTTGTGTTGGCAAAGTAGGGGCCATTTTTGTGATGTCAATTTGCCAGCTGTGTATAGCAAGCTAAGAATGGCAACATAGCTAGATGGTGTAAAGATTCTCAGGTCTAGAAGTGGGGAAATAATAGTTCCCACAGCTGAGTTCCAGTACCTAAACAATTTAAGACATCTCCACAACATATGCATTAAGGTACCTGTCTCCGTATTTCATCCTGGGCAATTAGGAATGTCTTTTTTATGCCACTTGAAGAGTTTTGGGGGATATGATATGTTCTATGTATGATAAAGAGCTGAGTGAGTTTTTGTGTCAGAGAGCGAGACTTGCAATACATCACTTAGAATATCTGTCCACTTGTCAGAATCAGAAACGGGGCCTACATCTACTTGCCACCCCGTACAGTTGAGTCTCTTACTCTGAGTAGCCTGTTGTAACAGAATATCATATGTCAAGGAGATTAGACCGTATTTATTTGTTGCAGCCAAGACTTGTGTGAACAGAGGGGTGCTAATGTACTGCCATGTATTAATCTTAGCCTGTGTGTGTAATGCGTTTCTCAGTCTTCTGCAGCCGCTTATTGGAGACTATAGCCATATTTTAAAGAAAATCTGCCTTCCTCAGCTCTTTTTTTGGAGACTGTAGACATCCAAAAATTAAAGATAGACACACCTTCTGAAGCTTTTAATGGATGCTATTGCCTCTCATTTTTTTTAGGGACAATTAGAGGAAATGGCAGGGCAGCCTTTAACTTTGTCAGGTAGAGTGGAATATTCTGTATCAGAAATACCTGCATTTCAGGGTCCCACGCCACTGAAGACACTGGTATGTAAAGACAGCCAAGGGTGCTTACACTGGTTTTTGGCTGTTGCTTTTGAGTTCCTTAAAAAAGGCACAGGAACATTTCTAAAAGACTTCAGCCTCAGTGGACACCGTGTTAAATGAAAACTAGGAACACACACAATAAGTGCTGAGAACTGGTAGATCTACCTTAAGTATGTGCGTAGTTAAAGAGGGCAAGGATATACATTAAAGAGGACCAGCACTATATATTTTAAAGTCTTATACCAACAAAATATGAGCCAATTAAATAAAATAGAACCAAAAAAACTCTATATTTTTAATGTGTTATGCCATATGCAGTGCCATGTGCAGAAACCTACAAGCTTAATTTTATTTGGAGAGGTAATTTAGCTGTCATGTGAAATAATGGGTTATATTAGATGTTACATGTGGGTAACTAACATCTAATCTCTTCTTCAGTAAGATCCTTCATGATATAGGGGTTGGATAAGGGGTGTCGAACTCAATTTAATCGCTGGCCGCATTAGCATTATAGTTGTCCTTGAAAGGCCAGTTGTATTTGCTTAGACTGGATGTCCAGAGCAGACCACCTCCCCTAACATCAGATGTCAAGAACCAAGAGCCAAGAGCCATCAGTAGTCGAGTCCCCCACCCTCCCTTACATCACAGTGCACCCCCATTACTTTGCGCTCCTGCCGTGAAGAAGCTGGGGGCGGTGATGGGAAGCAGAAAGTGCATGATCTGGAGGAGGACTAGAGGAGTGCTTGAGTCAGCTGAATGCTGAGACCAGGGGAGGCGAAGATAAAGGAGTGCTGGAGCTGCACATAGAGGCGCAGAATCTGAGGCGCAATTGTCAGTTAAAGCGACGCAGTGCCGAATCGCAAAAAGGGGGAAGGTCCTTTAGCTGCATTTTGGTCCGGGTCTTAAGTGGTTAATATTCCTGGGTTTCACTTATCCATTAATGCAATATTCTGGGTGTATGCTTGGCTTCTATTATCAATAATTCTGTGTATTTGAATGATATTTTTTTCCATTATTTACATGATACTCTATTATGATATTATATATTTGTATTAATGCATGGTGGTGTAAAAAGATCTTAGTGCCATATTTGTTTAAGTTTTCCATACTTTTTCAACACAGTACAAGAATTTAAAAAAAATGTATTTGTGGGTGTGCTTTTATATTTGTTTCAATGATGCTAAGAGGCATTTGGCAGTCCATTAACAGCAGAACCCCGCTTATAGTATATACCCTTTTCTTTTTTTCCCAAAAGCTTCTAGCTGCTCATAGCAGAGCCTGCTTAATGCAGATGAAAAGGATCAGTTATTAGTGAAGCACAAACTGCTCCCACGCCACAACTGAATTTTAAGGCCCTCTAGACTCTCCCTGTTCTACAGATGGTGGCCGTGCCATCCTTGCCTCAGAAAGACACCAGATTTTAATTGATTATATTTAGCTTTTAAAATGTAGCTATTCCTGCATTGCATGTATTGACTGCATCTGTACGTTATATAAACTATGATACTCTCCTAATCTTAGCTAGCTACCCATTTAGACTTGCCAATTGATATACAAGAACGAAGAGTCTGCCATATAAATTATTTTAAAGTGTATATAAAACTCAGAATCTATTTTTTAGTATGTTTGGAATCATACCTCATTACAGTTTCGTTACGCAAATGTTTTATTTTTTTTTTGTGAATTTGTTACTTACCCGGAGAGCCTGCCATTACTTTGCAATAAGCAGTGATGTTGTGAATCTGCCACATAGACTCTCTTAGTTGACTTTTAGGCTACCTATCTGATAGATCTGGTAGGCAGCTCAATGGCCAACTGAAGAAGCACGCACGGCAGAAACAACAGAAAGTGCTTCACTGGCAGACTATACCGATTAAAAACACATAACAGGTTCATGAAAAAAAAAAAAAAATTTTGTAGGAATCTGTTTGGATATTTTTTTTTACATGCCTGTATAATTTCTTCTCCAGGCTGTGCCTTCCTCACATACTGTGCCAGAGACTCTGCCATCAAAGCACAAACAGCCCTGCATGAGCAGAAGACACTTCCTGGGGTGAGTTGAATGTTCTAATGTTGTGAAAAAGTTGATATACAGAATTCACAGGCAGCTCTTGACCCCAGATACAGTACATATGATAGAAATATAAAAATAAAAAAAATAAAAAACAAAAAATAGAACATGTTTAAATGGCTTCCATTTATGATGTGGGAGCCTTCTGTTCCATTTACATAATGGTTGTGTTTCCATAGAAATGTATAAAATGCTGGGCTACCATTCAAAGATTTCATGTGAACAGAACATTTTATAAACATTAAGGTGTTCAACCGAGCGTGTCATAGTAGGAAAGTGATATGTACTATATAGCTCGTAGTGAATGGTTGCAGTTTCAAGAAAGAGCTGAAAAATAAATGGGTTGCACAAAGGTTGTTGGATTAATGGAACTACTTCCCACTGGAATTGCAAGAAAATGATACAATGAATTTGTTTAAAATATTTTTCTTTGACTGTATTATATTCAGAAAAAATATAGACTGTTCATAAGCACCCTTTTTAAACAGTGTATGAGGTTTATCTATCCATAAAACTCATTAATCAGCTTTGGCACTTAGGTGATTTTCTCTACACGCTGTGCAATGGAAAGTTTCTTCTTTATTAGCTTAAGGGGTATCATAACCTTTATCAGGTTTTTGTAGGTGAGAAAATACCAGAATTGGAAGAAATGTCAGCTGCAATTTACAAGCAAATGTGTTTTTTAGCCATATTAATTATAAATTAAAATGAGCTTTTCTTATACTGCCCTCTGCCACCCTCGATGCTTGTTGCAGAAACACTGATCCCAGGACTGTTTTGACCAGTATATTGGGTTGGTGCAGGAGGCTGGGTTAGTGCAAGCAGATGTAGGCAAACAGATGTGGTGGGTGCAGAAAACTAAGCTCATTTGTATAAACTCAATAACACAAGGGATGCTTGCTTTTGCTAACAGACAGTTTCATGGTTTCAGATTTCTAGTGTAAGTTAGAGAATTGGAAAACAAACGTGTTTGGTTCCTCTGAGCAATGCAGACTATCCTTTTCACCTTCTTTTATGCTCATTATTATGTCTGTAATGCAAGGTATAGCATCTTTTCAGTTTATTTTTTTAGACACCTACAATGCCATTTGTTATCAGTAAAAGTTATATTCCTTTAAAGCCTCGTACACACGACCGAGTTTCTCGGCAAAAACCAGCAAGAAACTTCCTGGGATTTTTTTTTTTGCAGAGGAAACCGGTCGTGTGTACATTTTTCGACAAGGAAACTGTCGAGGATCCCGTCGAGCCAAAAAGAGAGGTTTGGAATGGCTGCTCTATCGTGTTCACCTTCTTCCCTCCCCCCATCATCTACATAAACTTTTATGTGGAAGTGTGAAGGGGAGGGGGAAGGAGCTGGGCAAGCACGGATGGTGATTAGACACCCCCAGGAGAGGGCTATGACATGTTAGGAGTAAGGGGTTAATGGTGCTGTACTAGGGGACTGACTCTTCCTGGAGCAGTTAAACTTACTAGCAAGTTCAAAGGCACATTGCAAGGGAATAAAAGATCATTTATGGAAAGGAAAACCACAGCAAGTAAGAATTTAAAATTCTTGATATTTCTAGGCTTTTACCTGCATTTTTTTTTTTAATTCAATACATATTTATTATTGTTTGCGTATCAAAAAGAAAAACCATAAACCAAAATGCGTCACATAGCATATTAAATAAACAACTACTTTTTTTTTTTAACGTCAGTTTACGTCAGTCACTGTCAGTTTAAAGTTTAAAACGATAGTAAAAAATCCCCTGGAAGGCAATGGAATGTTACCGGCTGCATCCTGTGTGAATATCTCCTAAACAGTGCAAGTTTAGAAGATATTTACTGTACCTGCAGGTAAGCCTTATTATAATTTTTCCATTGCAACCGGAATGATCCATTGCCACAGTTACATAATAGTCTTTCTTCATAAGCTTCAACATCTCTAAGTTGGTTTAGACATTGCCTACAGTACAGTGCATAGCATAAAACAGTACACCCAAAAGATTTGTCAGAAAACCTTTAGGCTGGGTTCACACTATTGACCTATGCGGCTCACAACAGGGGATCGGTGCGTCCCCATTCACTGTTTTAGGTCCGATTTCATACTGAATTTTTGGCTGAATTTGGACCTGAAACGGATCAAAAGACACATAGGACCCCTGGGAAAATTTGCCCTGGAGCTGCAGTGAATATATGTGAACCTGCTCCATAGAGCACACACAAAATAGTATCTGTCCTAACAAATTTGTCCAATACCATGCAAAAATTGCAAAAATGAATGTTTTAGGAGCAAAGCTAAATTTTAGAAAACAAAATCCTAATTAGCAAGAATTGAACTACAGGTAAGTCTAATTATTCATTAACCTCCCTGGCGGTCTTCCCGAGACTGACTCGATTTGATTAGATTTTCCTGCTACGATCGGTAACCCCGAGTCAGTCTCGGGCTCGCCTCGCTAAATCCACAGGCAAAGTTACTTACCTTGTCCCTGGATCCAGCGATGCCACCGCGCTGTGTGAGCGAGCGGGACCTCGCTCGATTCACATAGTGCCTCCGTGTGACGCCGATCTCCGTTCCCTGCGACGTTACGACGCACGGGGACGGAGAACGGCGCCAAATTCAAAAACGTAAACAAACACATTACATACAGTATACTGTAATCTTATAGATTACAGTACTGTATGTAAAAAAAACACACCCCCCCTGTCCCTAGTGGTCTGCCCAGTGCCCTTTCTTTCTCCCTGCAAACTGTAGATTGTCCATAGCAACCAAAAGTGTCCCTTTATGTCAAAAATAGTTTTAGATCAGCTAAAAAACAGCGATAATAAATTATAATCACTTGCAGAATTGTGCGATAGCGATTTGTGGGGAAATTCGTCATAAAAAAAAAAAAATAATGACAGCAACAATTCTGCAACTGAGCAAATTTCAGTGATTTTAATTTGATTACATTATTGAATAATTTTTATTATAATTATATTATTATTTGTTATAATTATTTATAATTATTTATTATATTATAATTTATAATTTTGTTTTTAAAAAAATGTCATACCCGGGATGCCTATTAGAATCTTGTTTGGTCAGATTTAAGTGAGTTATTTCTAAAAATTACAGACCTACAGTATAAATGCCAAATTTCCTTGCAAATAATGGTACCGCTTTCAGCATGTTTTTTCTGAAAGAATCATACCGCCAGGGAGGTTAAACAGGTGTCCAGCAGACAGTTGATTATAAAGGGGCGTTACTTAAAGTGGAGTTCCGCCCACATATTTTTTTTTCTTTTAGGCATCCCATCTTCTCGTTTGCATTAATATACATTAACGCATGTATATATTTAAATACCGTTCCCAGTGTATTTTTTTTTTTTATAATTTACTTAACTTATTTTCGTGTTCCTGAGCAATTCCATCTTGATTGTGGGCCCACTAGGACTCTCTTCTGGGATAAGTGCATGCTGGCTACCCAGCATGCACCTCCCAATCTCAAGCATGTGCATTGTAAGTCGAGCGTAGCGCTAACAGCGTGAACAAACTCAATGCTAGCCTTCAGCGCTGCCCCACTGACTCCTGGGGAACGATGACACACACCTCCCAGGAGCACAGGCACCACCGCATATGACATAAATCGTCGCGGCCCAGAAGTAGCAGATTACTAGGGACCCCATAGCAACAATGCAGACAGAGTAAGTAAAAAAAAATTGTTGCCCAAATATTGTTCATGCCTAAAGCTGCTGATTAATGTAAAGATTATATTATGAGTGGAAATCCGCTTTAACAAAACCCCTTCCCAGCAATGGCACCACATGTAAGAGAAATGTCACGAGGACTGAGAAAGAAAATAATTGCTTTACACAAAAAAGGCAAAGGCTACAAGAAGATCAGCAAACCTTTACTTATCAGTTAGAATAATGTAGCAAAAGTGATACAAAATGTAACAATGATGTAACTACAACCATTTCACAGAGACATCCAGGCCGTCCACAGACGTTAACACCTGGATAGGAGCGTCTTCTGTTGAGAAGGGTTGAAGAAAATTGCCATGCAAGCTCACTGCAGTTAGCTAAAGAAGTAGAAAACCAAACCAGGGTTATTACAGTGAAACATGGTGGTGGCAGTGTTCTTCTGTGGGCTGCATGAGTGCTGCTGGTGTCGGGGAGCTGCATTTCATTGATGGTATCGTGAATTTACAGATGTACTGCTCTATATTGAAAGAGAAGATGCTATCATCACTCTGTGTCCTTGGTCGTCGTGTACTTTTCCAACATGACAATGATCCAAAACACACATCTAAGGTCACTGTTGCATTTTTGAGGAAGAACAGGGTAAACGTGATTCAGTGGCCAAGTATGTCTCCTGATCTGAACCCAATCGAACACCTATGGGGAATTCTGAAGAGACAAGTTGGGCATCACTCTCCACCCAGCATCCAGGCTCTAAAAGAGGTTGTTCTTGAAGAATGGAAAAAGATAGATGTTGCAATATGTTACCAACTTGTTCATTTAATGCCTAGAAGACTTGGTGCTGTCCTTACAAATCATGGAGGTCATACAAAATAGATGTAATTGTTTTTGTTGTGGGGTGTATTCATTTTTGCATCAACTAATTTAAGTAAAACAACATTTTGTCATCTAAAATATATTATTAACCTTACTTTCATGTAATGGAGCTGACAAATGTTTTGTAAGACTCGGTTTTGTAAAATTTTTGGAAATTGTTCTTCTGTTCATTGACATATTAATTAAAAAATTACTTTTCAAAAAGGGTGTACTCTTTCATGCTGAGCACTGTATGTATATTTTTGACCATTGCCTCAAAAAGTGTACTGGGAACTGTATGCAGGTATTATATGTAGTATTAGTGCTCCATATATTAAAGTGACACTGAAATCTGGTTTAAAAACTCAGGGCCAGATTCAGGTACAAATGCGGCGTAACGTTTCGTCTTTACGTTACACCGCCGCAAGTTTTCCTCGTAAGTGCTTGATTCACAAAGCACTTGAGTATAAACTTGCGGCGGAGTAACGTAAAGACGTCCGGCGCAAGCCCGCCTAATTCAAATGGGGCGTGTACCATTTAAATTAGGCGCGCTCCCGCGCCGAACGTTCTGCGCATGCTCCGTTAGGAAATTTCCCGATGTGCTTTGCGCGAAATTACGGCGCCATAACGTGTTTGTGAATGGCGACGTGCGTAACGTACTTACGCCAAAAAAAAATAATTAAAATTCGACGCGGGAACGACGCCCATACTTTAACATGGCTGGTGTAAAGTTAAGCCATGAAAAAGATGGCTTAATTTTGCGACGGGAAAAAACTACGTAACGCACGCGAGTAGCTTTGTGGATAGCCGTAAAAGCTAATTTGCATACCCGACGCTGGAAAACGACGCAAACTCCACTCAGCAGCGGCCGAAGTATTGCAGCCTAAGATCCGAAGGTGTACGAAGCCGTAAGCCTGTCGGATCTTAGCCAAATGCCGTCGTATCTTGTTTGTGAATCACAAATTAAGATACGACGCGGCAAATTTGAAAATACGCCGGAGTATCAGTAGATACTCCGGCGTATTTCTTCTGTGAATCTGGCCCTTAAATTCTATTCAAGTACATATTCTTAAAGAGGAACTGCAGTCTGCTCAGATAATTTGTAATAAAAACATCTTTGCCATTCTGAAGACTCCCTCCAACCACTTTGCATATTATTTTATATATACTGTGATTCTGTACTTGCCAAATATGCTGCAGAAATCTCCCTCCACTGAGTCTGGCTGCAGTCATGTTAAATGTGGGCAGCTGAAGCTGCTGCCTGTTCACTTCCTGGATTTACACAGACACACAGGGGCACACCTCCAGTCCTGCAGCCCTGACTCATCCCCCCTCCCTTCCTAACAAACTGTCACGAGAGTGCATGATTTCATAAGGCTAGGCTAATGACCAGACAAGAAAAGGGAAGTGGGCTGTATAAGGTACTTACTTGCAGAACATTTTTTTTTTACTATCCAAAGTTAAGGGCAGAGGATTTACTAGATGGAAAGTTAAAAAAATTACCGAAGGTCCACTTTAACTTTAAAAAGTACCATCTACTGCTCTCAGCCTCCTCCAAATCTCCAACGTCCTTTTTTTTTTTTGCCGTTGTGATATGACTTTCATGAGAGGGTGGCTACATTTGTTCCCCATGGTTCCATTGTATGTGGGGTTGCTTCCAAAATGGTCTATGGGGTCTGTACTGCGCACATGGTTACAACTGCTCGTTACAAACAAACAAAGATGAAGGAGAAAATAAGAGGTTGTGGAGCTCATGGAGGACAATAGAAAGAGGCAGAAAAACACAGTAACAAATGATTTCAAGAAATTGATTTCAGGTCCAAGACTAAATGGATGTGTAAGGATTCTTTTTTGAAAATAAGGTTATTGTTTAGTGAGACTTTAATTCCTTTTTAATTATTACAAGCCTTTATATTTTATTATAAGCTATGCAACAAAAGTGACAGCAACAGGGGTTGAGACAATCTATAGCATTGTCAGGGGTACTTACAATTGTTTCTGCAAGCACCCACATGAATGAAAGAATACTATGCTGTGAGACTAAACGTTAATAAATAAGTTCCCTTTTCAGAAGATTATGGTGTGTTGACAACATATTCTCACATTTGGGTTTCCCACTGCTGTCAATCACAGCCAGTGAGCCAATGAGCAGAGGGAGGGGCAGGGCCAAGCCACGGCCCTGTGTGTGAAGGGACATGCATAGCAGTGCCTCCCTGGGTGCCCCTATTGCAAGCTGCTTTCTGTGAGGGCACTTGGCAGGAGGGAGGGGCCAGGAGTGCTGGTGGGGGACCCAAGAAAAAGAGGATCAGGGCTGCTCCGTACAAAACCACTGGGCTCAGCAGGTAAGTATGACATATTTGTTATTTTAAAAAAAATGTCTTTGGAGTGTAGGAGGAAACCAAAGTACCCAGAAACCCATGCAGGCACAGGGAGAACATGAAAACTCCAGGCAGGTAGCACCATGGTTGGGATTTGATCCAAGGACCCTTCTGCTGCCAGGTGGAAGTGCTAAGAACTTAACAAGGTTCTTAGAATGGTTTTGAGCATCTGGAAGCCTGTGCATTGTTGAGGGGCTGGGAGGGAGGTAAAGACCTCCACCCATGTATGGAATCATGTTAAGAGGGACTTTATTCCCTCATACACTTTAAAAATACAAACTCTGTGCAACTATCAGTAATTAATATTATCCCCCAAATTGTCTTCCTTTCATACTTGCTTAGTCCAAAGTTTTTTTTAATCTTTGACCCTTGTTAAAGCGGTGGTTCCCCCTAAAACACATTTCTAACAATAGATTCGTAAGACCCGTTACACTGCGGGTAGGCTGGCTTTTTTTTTTTTTTTTCGTACATACCGAGATCTCGGCGTCTTGTCCCTTGGCGGTGGGCGTTCCTATTTGATTGACGTTCCTCGGACGGGCGCGTACGTGACGTCACGACTTTCCGACAGAAGCCGAACGTCATTGCGCAGGCGCCGTATAGAGTCGGCTCTATACGGCGCATGCGCAGCGACGTTCGGCTTCTTTCGGAAAGTCGTGATGTCACGTACGCGCCCGTCCGAGGAACGTCAATCAACTAGGAACGCCCACCGACAAGGGACGAGACGGGGAGATCTCGGTATGTACTAAAAAAAAAAAAAAAAAAGCCAGCCTACCCGCAGTGTAACGGGTCTTACGAATCTATTGTTAGCAATGTGTTTTAGGGGGAACCACCCCTTTAAGGTAAAGTAATGTTCCAATTTCCACCTGATCTCTTCCTGACATTTAGGTTAGGATAAAAGAGAGGTGATAATGCGCCAGATAGTGGAGCGTTTACTGTTTAGATTGGTGAAGATAGTGAGTGTAACGGGTGCATGATCTGACCATGTTATTAAGCTTATTTCGGCTAGGGAAGCAGTTGAAGTTTTTTTGTGGAAGAGATCAATTCGGGAGTAGGATTTCTGTGCAGCAGAGTAAAAGGTATAGTCTTTTTCTGACCCATGTAAGCACCATCAAGTGTGGGGGAATACATTATGTTGACAGGGGGGAGCTTTGTATTGCATGAAATGCGTTTCCTGGATGTATAATATGTCCGTTTTTTGATCAATAGCCTTTTTCCATAAATGGGATCTTTTAAAGGGGCTGTTAAGGCCTTTGGCATTGATAGTGGTGATGCAGATAGACATTGTGAGTGTGTTGTGGGCGATGTTAGATGGGTGCAGAAAAAAGGGTGTGGGTATATCACCACTTAACCAATATGTGTGTAGGGGGGCGGGTTAGAGAGCAATATCTAGAAGCAACCTTGTGTTCACAAAAACAGCGTTAAACAATTTAATGAGCAAGGGCAGTCAATGTAGAAAGCAATAGTAACACATGAACTGAGTATAGTCTGTGTGTGCGTAGCACACTTAGTGCCAGGGGTGTGTAATAACAGAAACATTTATCAAAACAGTTAAACAGAGTATAACATAGTAGTCCACTATCCGGGGCTCAGGGCGGATGAACTGTGGATATTAGACAGCGGGTGTAAGACGGGGAGCATGGCTTTCCAGGGGTCATGCATTTTGTAGGCGGGGGTGTGAGGCTCCAGTTGTGGAGCATTTTAAAGCCATCTTTTGGGCATAAGATGGACACCTACTGATTCTGGTATGTGACCAGCAGTTTGGTGAGGAAGCCCCAATGGTGATGGAAGTGAATTCTTTCCTCATCTTGGCTGTTGCGTATGGTGGTGCAAGCAAATGGGAGAATCTAGCCGCTCTTAGCTTAGAAGATGTTCTTTAATATGGTAGAAGTGTATTTATGTCAGAACATCTCTGGGGACTGTGTCAGGCAGGTATGTTGGTTTAGGTTTAGGTGCTCTGTCCATTAGAAGGTCTCTGGGCGTGAGATCTGGGATGAGCTTCAGGAATAGTTGTTGCAGATAAGGTATTTTGTTCCTGTGGTTTAACCGCTTCTGGTACTCCTCTTATCTTAATATTATTGCGGATCATGTCTGCCTGGTCCTCATGTGCAACTATGATTTCATTGTGTGCGTTGATGACTGCTCCTATCTGATTTTCAAGTTATTCTGTGTGGATTTCAATGTCCTCCATTCTATCAGTGAGGTGGGATACTGATGAGGATAGCTCAGATTGGGGGCCTGCTTGCAGTGAGAGGAGCATCTCTTTAATGGTGCTCTCAGATGTTGGGGTGTCTGCAGCTAGTGGTGCAGTGTATTCTGCAGCAGCATTTACATAAGAGTCAGGCAGGTCTGCCCAGTGATGTTTCTTGGCTGTGGGCAGTTTGTGAGGCGAGTGTACAGGGCAGTCAGCTGCCCTCTTACCTCTTTCTGCGATGGGAGAGTTATCCTGGTGCTGTGGGATCGACGTCTTCCATGTCAGCAGTATTCTCTGTGTCCAGAGCAGGCTTTGCTGCAGATGTCTGTGAGTGTGAGGGAGAAGGGGAGCGGCTTCTCTCCCGGGCACCATCTTGGCTGTTCCTGCCCATATTTGTTCCTGAAATATTTGGTCAGACTGCGTGGTTTGGACATCTGATTCCGCCTGGTGTGTGTCTGTTGCTTGCGGCACCCTTTGGGGCTGAAATTGGCTGTCTGTGGCGGTAAGCCGCTATAAAGACACGGAGTAGTCTTTGACATGAAATGTAAACATTACATCTGTTTAAGTGAGAATTAACAAAAGGCGCAAAGCTTGAAACTTAGTGTTACTAAACCCAGGACCCTGCATTCCCCGCATTACACAAAACATGGAAATGCAATTATTTTAGTAAATACAAACTGCTAAATACCTTTTCTTGTCAGTAGTATACTGTATAGCAGTCTTTTGACTGGCGGCAGAGCACTGGTTAAAGCTTGTAGGAGAATGAAAACATTCTGCTCTGACTGTCCTATGAGGCTGTATGACCCCCTGACTTTATGTCTAGACAGTGCTGATTGGCCCTGTGCTGATCACATGCACCCTATGCAAAAAAAAACTTTCTAACAATATACATCAAACTGAGCCTGTGCAGAGTGCCTCCAAGGCTCTGTTCTATCAGCAGATGGATTGGGGGCAGTTAAAAAAAAGGGAGGATCAAACAGCATTTGTACACAATGCACAGGATTACACCTCAGGTACCACAGTGAGTATAACAAGCATGCTTTACTGCATATATCGGCTGATTTTACTGCTGTGGATTTAGAAACACTTTAAGTAGAATTATAGATTTCATTTGACTTTAAATAGTTCATCTGGGCCTAGCTGGCCCAAACAATCTATTTCCATTACAGAACAATGCTGTCGCTATGGGCACTGTAGTTTACTGAAGTAGCATTAGATACATATATTATGCAAAGCTGTGCTCTGGCAGCAATATGGGGGCGACTTTCTGTCTGCTGCTGGAAATAAAGAAAATTGGTCTGAGTGATTCTCCACCATTCAGAAGAAGCCTTGTGTTTTTATCAATGAATACAAGGCTTTCTTTGACTGGCCGGGGTGGAAATTGTGACATCATCTGCCCACCCCTCCCATTCACAGGAAGCTTTGTATTCATTGATAAAACTACAAGGCTTCTCCTAAATGGTGGAGAAACACTCAACCCAAGTGTCTTAAGTCTCACCAGCAGGCAGGAAGTCACTCGTTCCGCTGCTGGAACACATTGTGACCTACTGTATGTAGCTAATGCTACTTTAGTATACCACAGAACACAGCAACCGCATTGTTCTGTAATGGAACTTACAAGCTATTTGTGTAATGAAATCTGGAATTTTACCTCTACTAAAATACCTACAACCCGTCCAACTAGTTTCTACAGAAAATTGCTCAAAGGAGCATTCAAAAAATACCATTATGACTACAAATTTTACTTGACAATCTTGGAAAATGATGTTTGATTACCATGCCAGTGTTTTGAATTCTTTGTTCAATTGCAGGATGCACATGAACAAATCTTCCCTATCAAAAACCACATTCACAGAAATTTCCATCTTTCTCCTTCAATTTTCCTCTTCATTACAGTCGAAAACGATCTCCAATTCAACCCAGTTGACTATCAGAGAATCAAAACAAATGTTTTGAAATACATTTTTTGAGGAAAATCCTATTGCTGTGTGGCCAGCTTTATCTTCTCCTTGTCTTACTTTTTCAATGTTTTATGAGAGAAACACATTCTTTTTCATATGTTCCCGCCTTTTATTTTTGCTTGCACATGACTGGATGATGGGAGTTAGAAAGGCTTCACCTCATTGACTGTTCACTTTACAAGGGAGTTTTTCCCAGATCTTAGTGAATGAGATGAAGCTCTGTTGACATTATTCAATCATTTTTTCATGCTTCTTGCACATGATTATTCTTTGCCAAGTAAAATGTCATCTCATTCAGGGGATAATTCTCTTGTAAGGTGTAACTTTCCTTTGAAAAGCCTATTAGATAGTTGAACTTTTAATAACAATAGGTAAACCTCCATTTTTTTTTTTGTTTTATAAATGAATGATTACTATAAAATTATTTATCCTCGCACTTATCTCAGCATTTGTTGTCTAGTCTGTATTGTATAATGTCACTTCTATTTTCAAATAATACCATCATGATGATTTTATTAAGAACGTTACATACTGCAATATAACAGACTAACATTTAAATATCAAATTCTTAACTGAAAGCTACTGTTAAATAAACATATCTAATCAATATAGTTGATGAGGATTGATAACATTGTATTGCTGTTCACTTAAAATAAAGTATGCTCATGTATTGCTGCTAGACTTCATCAGAAGAAAGATACTTTATACCAATACCTCTTTCAACTTAATTTAATAGTCAAAATATGGCATGAGCTTCAAACCATTTTCTACAATAGTGGTGTTTACTAAGCATGCTGCAATGATTACTAATCATATAATGGTGTATATGAAGAGACACTTTTATTTGCATTGTTATTTAGTGTTTGTCTTGCTAGTCATTTTCTGCATTTGTCTAAGTGAGTGAATGAATGAAGTTAGAATTAAACTGCACTTTTTACTAACACTACAATTGTACTATGGGCTACCTTTATTACAGAATATAAGTTATGTTTCCAGCACTGCAGCTTGCACCTCCGGACTTTCACTGTACAAAACAGCAAAAAAAAAAAAAGTAATAATAATGAATAAAATAAAGGTGAAAGGCCAATCAAACATTAGGTTTCAGACAGCTAAACCTTTCCAAGACAATCAGAACGAAAGGTGTTCAAAGTCATTTTCTTTCGAAAGCAGCCACAGCCGGGGTAGAAAAGCTTGATGCTGTCAGAATGCTACAGAGAAGGACCTTTGTGTGGAAGCAGTGGTCTCAATATTGGGGTCCAATGCTCCTGAGGGCTCCCAAGAGCAAGAGCTATAAGCTCTGCAAAACGTATTCTTCCTGTTGATTGGGCATTTCAGACCTCCGCAGAGAGATCAAGTGCCCATGGAATGTTTTTAGATACTTTAACCAGATTTACTGCTACAGGGCGGCTCTACTGTGCAGAATCTGGATATATAGTTAATTCTGCACTTTCGCCTGCAGGGGGCGCACGCGCGCCTCTGGCAGACCGCTTTTGCTGTTAATTCTCCCAACAGAAGCTGATCTGCGGGGTGCCGGGTACTGAATGTCCTCTGCACCCAGCGATCCTCTGTAAAATACACAGAACCAAGATATGCCTATGTAAACAAGGCAGATCTCCATTCTGACAAAGGGGGAGGGATGGATTTTGTGTTCCTGCAAAAGCAGGGAATAAAATAAATCTCATCCCCTAGTAAAAGCAGCACATAACATACACAAAAACACTAGCTAGGCACAAAGTTGACCCTTTATATCGCCCTAGATGTTTAACCTCTTTCCTGACAGTGACAGTGCCTATTTTTAGCACTGATCACTGTCATTACTAGTGTAAAAAAAAAGAAAATACATAAATACCATAGCTTGTACACGCTATAACGTTCTCGGAAACCAATCAATATATGCTTATTGAGATTTTTTTTTACCAAACACATATTGGCCTACATTTATGATGAAACTTGATTTGTTTAAATTTTTTTATTGGATATTTTTTATAGCAGAAAGTAACATTTTTTATTTATTCCGCCCTTTTTTGTTTAAAGCGCAAAAAAATAAAAAACGCAGTGGTGATCAAATACCACCAATGGAAAACTCAATTAAAAAAAAAAAAATTACATCAATTTTATTTGGGTACAGTGTCGCATGACCGCACAATTGTCAGTTAAAGTAACTGTTCTTGTAAAGGTGAACTTCTCTATTAAACTGAAAGTTCAGTTATGCCTCGTACACACGGCCAAACTTTCCGAGAAAAAAAGTCAGATGGACTTTTTTCCCTCGGAATGTCCGGCTGTGTAGTAGCCTCTTAGATAGAGAACCTGTTTGTCCAACCGTGTGTACAAGGCATTAGGGTTTAAAATTGGTCAAACACCACTATATGTGCTCCCACACAATTAAAGGGCATCCACAATAAGTTGTATACTGTATAGCATATCATAAAATGAAAAGGAGCATGCAGTAGGTCCATTAGTGAAGGAGCAGCGGAGAGCAACCAAAGGGTTTATCAAGTGTCTGGGGGGAGAGATCTATTCGGACATTTAGTTAACAGCAGAGGTTTGCCAACATTACAAAAAAAAAAAGTATGAATAATCATACAAATACATCCGTGAGGATATACAGATGATATTATGTATAAAAAGCATACTCCTCAATTATACCATTAGGAAATATCCCTATATTTGAGACAGTACACATACATTTTGTTTTGGTTTTCCTCATTTCTAAACCGATTATACTCTAATTATATGGGCATTCCTGCAAACAGTCTGTGATTGGTATCATATCACACTCCTAACAGGTGGAGGAACTGGTAGCTTATGCCACGGCAATCAAATAAAAGATATGTTGCCAGTACACCTTATTCTTCTGTAAAAAGAACAGTTTCTATTGATGTTTGTTCAGCATGTCATACAGCATGGGCGCAACATTTTGTAACCAACAGGGGTTCCTTCCTCAGGCAAAAACGACATTCAGTGACAGTCAAACTGTTGCCTGATGAAGGAACCCCTGGTAGTTCCTGAAACTTTGCACCTGTGTTATATGTCATGCTGAACAAACATCAATAAAGATGGTTCTTTTCACAGAAGATTAAGGTGTGTTGGTAACATATCTTTTACAGGTCTGTTATTAGGTTTCTTTTTGTCATTTGTCTTAAAGCAGAAAGTCTAGATTGTCCATTCTACTCCAATGGTTTAACAACCATGAGGTTCCAGGTGCTGGTCTTCGGCCATCTTGATTGGTTGGCACAGGATGGTATCAGTCAAACTAAGCTGTGTATGTGCAGCTCAATGTACATTCTGTAGGCAGGTTGTTTTTTCTTCATTTCAGAGGAGGCATTGCATGTCTTTCTTGCAAATAAAGAGCCTGCCTGTAAAAAAAATTAAAAATTCTGACTTTAATTCCAATTAAGCAATTTGATATGATTTTCAAATTGTCTGTGTAATAAATTCCTTCTGTGTATGTTGCTATATTGCAAGAGATCTTGCAAGAGCCCGTACACACGATCCAAATATTGGAAGAAAACGATCGTTCGAGGAAGAATCGTACGATTTCGGATCGTGTGTAAGCTACTTTTGAGAGCCAATCACGACAGTTCATCCGATAATATTTGATCGGACAAGCACGAAAATGTTCCTCGTACGATGCCAGATGGTACGATTTTCATTTAGTCAGTACAGTTGTCGTCCGAAAATACAATACAAATACATTACAACACATGACTTTAATAACCTATTCAATTTCTACTTGCGACTATTAAAGCGGAGTTCCGGCCACAATTTCACTTTTTAAATATAAATACCCCTGTAATACACAAGCTTAATGTATTCTAGTAAAGTTAGTCTGTAAACTAAGGTCCGTTTTGTTAGGTTGTTAGAGCATTTAGACACTTTATAAAATAGAAATTGACTGGGGCCATCTTAAGTGTGGGCATCATGAAGCCAGACTGTATGACTTCCTGGATTTCAGCCTTGCAGATCTCGCACTTGCTGCACAAGCAGTGTCAGATCAGGTTTCAGCATCTGTGCTGTCCAAGTCACATGATTCTTTGAGACTGGGGAGTGCACAGACTCCTGGTAAGTTACACCCACTACATTCCCAGGAGTCTGTGCGGTGCATTAAGCACCTAGGTGCAGAAAGTGGGAAGATTAACTATTCTGCCTAGCAACAACACTTTGAAGGCATCTAAAAAAAAATTTTTTTTCCGTAATGGACTAATGACATTTTTTTAAAACTACTGATGTAATGTTATATTTATGGGTGGAACTCCACTTTAAGCGGAAAAAATCTTACGATATTCGGATCGTGTGTACGGGGCATAACTGTTGATTTACTAAATCCAGAGAGTGCAAAATCCAGTGCAGCTGTGCATGGTAGCCAATCAGCTTCTAACTCCAGCTTGTTCAATTAAGCTTTGACAAAAAAAAAGTAAGCTGATTGGTTTCTATGCACATCTGCACCAGATTTTGCACTTTCCAGTTTTAGTAAATCAACAACCTTGTGTTATCCATTCCTTTGACTAAAATACTTTGACTTGTGAGCATTGAATGTGTTACTTTATGCCCATTTGATGACTAATAAAAACTATTTTGGATAAAAAAAATGAAAACTCCTATATATAAACTAAAAATATATTTTAACATATTTGTCTATTTGACAGCTTATAATAAATACCAATAGTATGGCAAAAAATTACACAAAGACATACAAATAGGCCTCGCATGTCCCACCAAAAAACTATGTAAACATATTTAGTCAAGTAGTTGTAGAGTTATTGTCAAGATAACTGACCAATACGAAGAGTGCATTATAAATAAAAAAATAATACTGCGCATTCGAAAAGATAATTCAGTGTGAAAAAAGGCAGCACCACAAATGTGAGATATTACCAGAAAAAAACAAAAAACAAAATAAAGGTCTGTTGAGCTACAGTGATTGATATTAAAAATACTGAAAAAAAGTTATAAAATTCAGTCTCTCAAATGGACCATAATGGTCAAATGGCAAACTCCATTATTCAACTGTGGATAAGGTTATCCAATCCCTTTACCAAGTGAACACACCACCACCACAATAGATTGGACTCTTAGCAGAGAGCCTGGACCCTTCATTACTGAGGGTTAAACAGGCTTTATGAATATGTCCCTTTAGGGGTCATCAGCAGGGGATATACAAAGGAATGTCAAGAACAGCTCCAGAGCATCCAGGGGACTCCACACAAACCATGCTTGTGTAGTCAAATCCAAAAACATATTAAAATGCTGGATAGTGTAAAACCTCTTAAGGGTTGCATTTAATATAAGGTATTGCACTTACACATATCCATAGTAAAAACAGCATTGCATGGTAAAAAAGGAAGGTGGCCGCCACAGAACATCCAAACATGTAAAATGCGCAATAACAGGAACATACAGCTCACCCCAAAACGTATGCCCCGTACACACGATCGGAATTTCCGATGGAAAAAAGTCAGATAGACTTTTTCCCATCGGATTTTCCGATCGTGTGTAGCCCCATCTGAGTTTTTTCATCGTAAACTCCGACAAATTCCATCGGAGTTTAAATATACAACATATTCTATTTTTTTTTTCGATGGAATTCCAATGTGATTTGGCCGGGCAAAAGCCTGATCGTGTGTACGTGGCATAAGAGCGCATTTACACCTCCGAATCTGCGAACGAACCTCCAATTAACTTATCATGGCCACTTGCATACAGCGTCACATGCTAGTGATCGGCTCTGTACGCAGGCATGTGATCGTTGCACAAGAGATTATATGCAAGTGGCTGCGATTTGCTGCGGGAGCTTACAGCCTCTCATTGCTTTCAATGGGGCTGCCTCCCACAGCTAATACCTGCTGGTGGCATCGCATGTAATTGGAGGCAGAGTGCATGCGCAGGTGTGAATGCACTCTACTGCAACTAAATGTGGTTCTCTATTTATAAAAGTGATCTTTCTCATTTATTATAGTAACTCACTGATTATGTCTCTTTAAATTAGGAAAACACCTATATGAATTTATGAATTTAAGTGATACAAGTCATTTTCTCCAGGTGGGGTTATGAGTCAGTTTGGCTTATATCGAAAAAGTAATTTTTATTAATTCCATTTTGCCAACTTGGTAAAAATAGGCTGTAATATATTTGTTGAATTCAGCTGCAAATCTCTACTGTGTGATATTCTTTCCCCGTTACAGGAAGATCTACTTTTGTTTAAACAATTTTATAAAATATATAATTGCTACCCAGGCCATTTTGTAATTTAATGTTATTAAAAAGACCCTTCTGATAAAATCTGCAAATAAATAAAGGGCTAAAATCGTTAATTAGCGCTTCCTTGTAACCATGGGAACACTGTTTACCAAACGCCCCCAGGAATGCAATTTCCTGTTAATGCAAATGACTTCCTTATATTTTTTCTCTTATTACAACACAGAGACTGATTCTGTAATGTAGCAGGAAGACCCTCCCACTTACGGTAGCAATTTTTTATTAAAAATTAGGAAGTGATTGGAATTCACAGCAAAAGGTAAAACTGCAATGAAGTTTTCTAAATGAGAATGTTTCCAGGGATCCAGAGACACGATGGGGTTTACAGAAAAGATGCAA
The DNA here is from genome assembly GCF_905171775.1 of Rana temporaria. Taxonomy (NCBI): domain Eukaryota; kingdom Metazoa; phylum Chordata; class Amphibia; order Anura; family Ranidae; genus Rana; species Rana temporaria. Next base: position 358,952,922 of record NC_053489.1, on the reverse strand, counting down.
GTATGAGTTAGCACATTATGGAACACACTGTACTGACATCTTTTTACTAGAAAGCATTTTTCCAAAAGTCCAAGTATATTTTAAAATAGTTGCTATCATGTATGCACATACTTTCAGTTTCTCTTCGTCTGCAGGTCTTGATGGTTTTAGTAGTCTATTAAATATTAATCAGATCCAGGATTGCAATATGGAAAAAGGTTTTCCCCAATTTTTTTTTAAACTGCATCTTTTCACTTGTGTCCCTTGAGAACACAGAGGAAATGGGTAGAAATCTACACCTACAGAATATATAAATAGTTGATGTTAAAAGCTGATAGAAAATATTCAAGGATAAAACAATAAAATTAAGATGGCATTTCCCCAGCTTTGATGTGGCACCTCTTATGTTCAAGTAACTATGTTTGTATTGGATATGGTAACATTAGTCACAACGTCAAATTGCATGTATAAACGCGATGCTGTTTTATAGAATAAAATTGGTTTTAATGGCTTATATTTTCATATTGACTCTGATTTTGTACATAAAGTCTGCTACTTCCATGTGTTAGTAAAAATTTCTAAGGCAATGTTTCCCAATATTCCATAGCAACATTCCCAACGCAGAGCAACAACACCTATATGGGGTATTGCTACACATTGCAGTATCATTCTACTCTGCATTAGCACAACATACATGTGTAAATGGGCACTAAGGCATAGTTAGTTAGTCAGGTTGAAAAAAAGACACAAGTCCATCTAGTTCAACCAAAAAGAAAAATAAATGCAATCCCATATACACAATCCTTCACCCACATTTGATCCAGAGGAAGGCGGAAAAAAAGCAAAGCATGATCCAGTTTGCTACAGCAGGGGAAAAAAAATCCTTCCTGATACCCCGAGAGGCAATCTGATTTTTCCTGGATCAACTTTACCTTTAAGTGTTAGTATCCAGTAATATTATGTACATTTAGGAAAGAATCCAGGTCTTTTTTTAAGTAATCTACTGAGTTTGCCAGAACCACCTCTGGAGGGAGTCCATTCCACATTTTCACAGCTCTTACTGTGAAGAAACCTTTCCGTATTTGGAGATGAAATCTTTTTTTCTCTAGACGTAAAGAGTGCCCCCTTGTTCTCTGTGATGACCGTAAAGTGAATAACTCAACACCAAGTTTACTATATGGACCACTTATGTATTTGTACATGTTGATCATATCACCCCTTAATCTCCTCTTTTCAGAAAAAAATTAATTCAGTTTCTTTTATCAGTTTGGTTGCCCTTCCCTGCACTTTCTGCAGTTCCCCGATATCCTTTGAGAACTGGTGCTCAAAATTGAACTGCATATTCCAGATGAGGTCTTACTAATAAATTGTACAGGGGCAAAAATGATATCTCTCTGGATTCTTTATCCAAACTGCAAAAAAAAAGGGAACAAATGGATGGATTGAACCGGCAACACTGTAGTTCGTATAACAATTTATTGGTAACTGGTTACAAAGTAGTGACAATAAAACAAAATATCTGACACATTTTGGAGAAAGCCTTAAGCCTCGTACACACGGACGAGGAACTTGACGGGCGAAACACATCGTTTTCCTCGTCGAGTTCGACAAGGCAAGTTTCTCCATTCCCGTCGAGGAAAAAGAAGACATGCTCTCTTTTTGGCTCGACGAGTTCCTCGACAGTTTCCTCGTCAAATAATGTACACACGACCGGTTTCCTTGGCAAAAAAAAAATCACAGCAAGTTTCTTGCTGGTTTTTGCCGAGAAACTTGGTCGTGTGTACGAGGCTTCAGTCACAGGAACACAGCTACGATTAAGGCTTTCCTTGAAACGTGTCCGTTTTTTGTTTTATATGCGGAATCCTGGACTGTTCCTGAAGACCGCACCACTCTCCCAGCCTTTTTGCGGCTGCTCAGCAAGGCCATCCCTAGAGCCTGTGGCTGCCCAGCTGGACTGTTCCTGGAGCCTGTGGCCGCCCACTCAGCCTCTTCGCAGGCGCCCATTCAGTTCACAGCATGGCTGGGGGGGACGGAGACTAGAGGTCAGCTGACTGGTGGGGAATGTGAAGTGGGAGGGGCTGCAGACCCTATCTCCTGATTTCGGCATGGGTGTCACTGCTACAAGACACCACGAAGTCGGAGACACAGTAAGTAACACTACCTGCGATTATATTTGCCATTAAAAGGACTTAAAGCGGGAGTTCACCCGAAAAACATTTTTTAACCTTAGATTGGGCCTAATTACGGGAAGCAGAATTGGGTGTTTTGGTTAACCTGCCTGGCGGTATTCCTGAGTCTGACTCGGGGGTTAGATTTTCCTGCTGCGAGCGGTAACCCCGAGTCAGACTCGGGCTTGCCTCGCTAGATCCACAGGCACTGTTTACTTACCTTGTCCCTGGATCCAGCGATGCCACCGCGCTGTGTGAGCGAGCGGGACCTCGCTCGATTCACACAGCGTCCTCCTGTGCCGCTGATCTCCGTTCCCTGCGACGTTACGACGCACGGGGACGGAGAACGGCGCCAAATTCAAAAAAGTAAACAAACACAATACATACAGTATACTGTAATCTTATAGATTACAGTACTGTATGTAAAAAAAACACACCCCCCTTGTCCCTAGTGGTCTGCCCAGTGTCCTGCATGTTCTTTTATATAATAAAAACGTTTCTTTCTCCCTGCAAACTGTAGATTGTCCATAGCAACCAAAAGTGTCCCTTTATGTCAAAAATAGTTTTAGATCAGCTAAAAAACAGCGATAATAAATTATAATCACTTGCAGAATTGTGCGATAGCGATTTGTGGGGAAATTCGTCATAAAAAAAAAAAAAATAATGACAGCGACAATTCTGCAACTGAGCAAATTTCAGTGATTTTGATTTGATTACATTATTGAATAATTTTTATTATAATTATATTATTATTTGTTATAATTATTTATAATTATTTATTATATTATAATTTATAATTTTGTTTTTAAAAAAATGTCATACCCGGGATGCCTATTAGAATCTTGTTTGGTCAGATTTAAGTGAGTTATTTCAAAAAATTACAGGCCTACAATATAAAACGCCAAATTTCCTTGCAAATAATTGTACCGCTTTCAGCATGTTTTTTCTGAAAGAATCATACCGCCAGGGAGGTTAAAATCAATGCAGTACTTACCTTTTTTGAGATAGATGTTCTCCCGCCGCTTCCGGGTATGGTCTTCGGGACTGGGCGTTCCTATTTGATTGACAGCATTCCGACGGTCGCATACAGCGCGCCACGAGTTGCCGAACGTTGGTGCGGCGCTATACGGCGCCTGCGCACCCACGTTCGGCTACTTTCGGAAACTGGTGACGCGCTGTATGCAACGGTCGGAAGGCTGTCAATCAAGTAGGAATGCCCAGTCCCGCAGCCCATACCCGGAAGCGGCGGGAGAACATCTATCTCAAAAAAGGTAAGTACTGCATTGATTTTAACCAAAACACCTGATTCTGCTTCCCGTAATTAGGCCCAATCTAAGGTTAAAAATTGAGTTTTTGGGTGAACCTCCACTTTAAGGAGCGCTAAATGTCTGCGGATTAGGGGCGCAAATTACTTTTCTTGGGTGCTAATAACCCACGCTATGAAAATTATTTTACTGTTAGGGGTCCCCACAACTGGGGGAATTTTATCAAGGAGTAACGGCTCTAGAAGGTTGAGAACCACTGCCCTAGGGGCATGCACAGATGGATGATCAGTACCTGCAGCAATTCATCGGGGACAAAAATATATAGTGCATTTCCCAATACACTAGATAAATTCTAAATTTATAAGTTAGCGGGCAGAATGTCTCCAAGATATAGCCCTGCGTTTGCATATATCCTATAATGTCACAGTGTCTAATATTAATAAATAAGGGTGAAATCTTATTGTATGTCTGCATCAGATTCTGTGTGCATCAGTTTTAGTAAATCTCCCCCAGGTATGTCAAATTATTCTATAGTACTGCGGGTTTGCCTGATATTTGGCTGATTAGCTTTAAACTATGCTTGTTATATTCTGTACTTTTATGTCTTAGGCCTCGTACACACGACAAAAACCAGCAAGAAACTTGCTGTTTTTTTTTTTTTTGCTGAGGAAACCGGTCGTGTGTACATTTTTAGACGAGGAAACTGTCGAGGAACTCGTCGAGTCAAAAAGAGAGCATGTTCTCTTTTTCCTCGACAGGAATGGAGAAAATTGGCACGTCGAGTTTCTTCGACAGCCTAACAAGGAACTCGACGAGCAAAACAATGTGTTTCGCCCGTCGAGTTCCTCGGTCGTGTGTACGAGGCCTCATACATCTTTCTCATGTACGACATTTACTTTTCTGCTTTTTCTTCAGTTTTAATACGGTTTTTAATAAAAGTATGCAGAATTGCAACAATGGAAAGACATATAAGCATATAACACACTTTTCTGGTTTCAACAAAATGTTATTAACGCCCAACTTTGTTAAGATATATTATTATACTTATTCAGTGGTGGTGCGGCCATTAAGGGCACACAAGTACCTCCCCCTCTCTCCAGCCATCCCCCCTGCATGAATCTATCCATGGCCACTGCCGCCACCCCCTAGTCAGCTGTCCGGCCCCTTTTTTGAACGTTGGGTGCCTGAATTGAAGTGGCGGGGGTGTTTTTGAAGCACCTGATTAGAGCCATAGTCTTCAAAAAAGGTGGACTTGTGGTGCAAAGCATTAGGCTACAAGCCCACCCAGGTGTGTTATAAAAGTGAATGAATATTCGCTTTCCTAACACTGAACTGCCTTTCTGCAAATCAGGTGCATGGGTCTGGTACCTGTCACCTGATTGGCTGAAAGGACAGGCGCTACGATTGGATGCCTATCGGGAGGATGGGAGGAGATGCATGGGGGGGCACAGGAGCCACCGCAGAGGAGCTGTTTGACCCGCTGCAAGGTTCCACCGCTTGCCGCCGTCACCCGTATGCCTGCCTGACCCGCCACGAGACAGGGTAAGTGCCAGGCAGACGACGAGCGGGGGGGCACATTGGCACTATTTTATGGGGCACAGTGGCAGCATTTGATGGTCACAGTGGCGCTATTTGATGGGGCACAGTGGCAGCATTTGGTGGGCACAGTGGCAGCGTTTGATGGGCACAATGGCATTGTTTGATGGGGCACAGTGGCAACGTTTGATGGGGCACAGTGGCTGCATTTGATGGGCACGGTGACATTGTTTGATGGGCACAGTGGCAGCGTTTGAAGGGCACAGTGGCTGCGTTTTATGGCATAGTTGCTGAATTTGATGGGCACAGTGTCTGTGTTTGATTGCACAGTCGCTGCCATAGATTGGCACAGTGGCTGCATTTGATTGCACAGTGGCTGCAATTGATGGGTAAAGTGGCTGCGTTTGATAGGCACAGTGGCTGCGTTTGATGGGCACAGTGGCGGTGTTTAAAGGGCACAGTGGCGGCGTTTGATGGGCACAGAGAGGCTGCAATTAATGTATTTTTTTCCAGAATTTTTCAGTTTGCGCCCCCCCCCCCAAAAAAAAAATTGAGTACTTTTTAAGCCACTGCTTATATTTACAGTGAAATGTACTGGAAAAATAAAATGCACCATGTTCTTAAACAGTAGTGGGACTAGAAAAGATATTGTGCATACTTAATATAGTTCACAGTAACAAAGAGCTGTTATAGGTTATAAGACCTGAGTTCTGTAATGCTAAAAGGTCAAGCTACAGCTCTTTTATTCTATCATCCTTTAATCTAGTCAAGTGGCCATCAAACATTTTCAGAAATTCACAATCCTGCTTGTAATCGGCCAGCCAGAGGGCATTGCAGAGGTGTTTAAGTTTGTACCAATGCAGGTGTACCCTTCTTCTTATAGTAAATTCATTTCATTAGTCGTAATTGAAAACGCCCTTTGCTTCTGCAAAGTTCAAATCTTTCATAATATATACAGTCCAAACTTTAAAGTAGAATTTAAGGATAAGCTTAACTAACCCTAAAACTGTACCCCTCTCCACTTCTAACATTCATACTTTCATATTTTCATGCCATACCACTCATGTATTCTCCCCTGTGTCAGCCAGTAGCGGCTACAGGGGAGAAGAGAGCACTCAACAATGGCTGTGAACGCCTGAGAACAATGATGTCATCCATAGGCTTTCTATGGCTATTTGTTCTTGGTGCTCTCTTCTCTCCCCTGCAGTCGCCACTAGCTGATGCTGGGGAGCCAGGTCATGTGACTGGACTGGAGTAGCCTGAAAATTGGCTAGATACGCCGATTCACGAACGTACACTTGCCCGTCGCAGTAAAGATACGCCGTTTCCGTAAGAGATACGCCGCGTAAAGATAAAGCTGCCCCCTAGGTGGCGTAGCCAATGTTAAGTATGGCCGTCGTTCCCGCTACGAAATCTGAAAATTTTACGTTGTTTGCGTAAGTCGTCCGTGAATGGGGCTGGACGTAATTTACGTTAACGTTGAAACCAATACGTCCTTGCGGCGTACTTTGGAGCAATGCACACTGGGATATGTACACGGACGGCGCATGCGCTGTTCGTAAAAAACGTCAATCACGTCAGGTCACCACCCATTTACATAAAACACGCCCCCCTCATCCTCATTTGAATTAGGCACGCTTACGCCGGCCCCATTTACGCTACGCCGCCGTAACTTAGGAGGCAAGTGCTTTGTGAATACAGCACTTGCCTCTCTGACTTACGGCGGCGTAGCGTAAATACGATACGCAACGCCGCTGTAACAATGCGCCCGGCTACCTGAATCTAGCCCTGTATGTTTACGCTGTATGCATCTAAAAACAGTGTTTAGACACCTATGTGATTGAGACTTTAGCGTTCAATTTAAAAGCTCCTGAAAGCTGATTGAAGATTATTAAAGTATATATCCACCTATGTTGAGAAAAAAATTAAAAACAAATGTATGCAATAAAACATATCAATTGCAAGGATTTTATAAGCCTTTATTACAGAGTTTTTTTAAGCCAGCTACATGAGCAGAGTTATATATCTGGGGCTTTTCTGTGCACACTGTACAAAATGACCCCAGTGTTGCCATGGTTTCTGTGGTTAAAAGGAAGCAACGTTTGAATTTTTGGCAGCTCTAAAAAAAAAATCAGATGGTAACAGATTTAGGATGAAGTCACGTATAACATTAAAGTAGATCTTAACCCAGACTAGGTGACATTTAGTTTGCTAAAGCAGTGTGTATAATAAGCAATAACTATGGTTATTTGATTTTTCTCTTCATAAAAAGACAGTTTTTAAGTTACCGTAAAATGATTTTCTTGGAGTTCATTAGGGCACACAGTCAAAGTAATTCTGAGATGTATGGGTTATACTGCCACCAACAGGAGAACAGTTCATCGGCAAACAAAAGCTCTTATGCCCCGTACACATGATTGGAAATTCCGACAGCAAAAGTCCGATGTGAGCTTTTGAACGGAAATTTCTACCGTGTGTATGCTCCATCGGACTTTTGCTGTCGGAATTTCCCCCAACAAAAGAGTGAAAGCTGGTTCTCAAATTTTCCAACTGAAAAAATTCCTATTGGAAAATCCAATCGTCTTTAGCAATTCCGACGCGCAAAATTCAGACGCATGCTCTGAAGCATTAAACTTAATTTTCTCGGCTCATCGTAGTGTAGCGCAATCAATGTTTTCATGCCCCTGACACAAGCATTTATGTTCATACGTGCTTATATGTGGGGGTGGGGGCTTCAAAATGTTTTGTCTGTGTGTAACTTACATTTTTTCACTACTAAAAATTTCTTTACTTTTTTTATCACATAGGGGACATAAAGTCCGCTATGTGGTGATTTTTTGGTGACAGGTTCTCTTTAATGAGAAATCAAGGATCTTAAAGACCCTGAATGTTTCCCCTGAATGTAATGCAATGCAGATCGCATTGCATTACATTCTTTTCCAGCTGGCCAGGGACACCAAGAGGCTGACCTGGAAATTACATCAAACACATTGCTTTCCGGGTCAGCAGCACGGGGTGTGGAAAGTGAATGCTTTCATCTGACAGGCCGGAGTCTGCTTGTCATATTTATATGCGATTCCTGTGGCGGTAGCCGCTGGGAACCTGTGTAAAACCCCCCACTGTCAGGTCTGTACAACATACGGACCTGGCAATGAAAGGGTTAAATGCAGTGGAACCAGTGGCGGTTGGTGCTCAAAATTTTGGGGGGCGGCATACCCTAACCACCCCCCCCCCGGCGCTCGCTTGCACTACCTACCTGCTCCCCACCCCCGGTCGGTGCTCAATCGAACGATTGAGAAAGCAGCGATCCATGGCCTTACATTATGCTGCGGTAGAGGTGCGGGAGGAGGTTACGGAGGGAAGAGCCGGGGCCGCTGCCTCTCCTCCCGGTCAAACAGGGGGCAGGTTCTGAGACCCGATTGGCTGGGAGTCCTAAGATTCTCTGGCCAACCAGGTCTCAGGACCTGCTTCCTGATTGGCCAGGAGAAGAAGCAGAAGACATTAGCAAATAATCATTTGCTAATGTCACACAAGTGAGTGGGCTCGGGGTGCAGTGCTGTGTGCCCCAAGCCCACCCTTTTTGAAGCCAATTAGAGCCTCAGGCTCCAATCACATGCTTAAAAAAAAAACACATTGAAATCCATGTGTCCGGCACCCTGCATGTAGATTAGGGGCCAGGTAAATGGATTAGAGTGGCGGTGCCCCTGCGCCCCTAATGGGTGGGCCACCACTGAGTGGAATGCATCTACTGTGCATTTGTACCAAATATAAATAAGAATTCTATTGTACAGTACATATTCAATGTATGACAATTACTAGTATTTAACTCATTGGATCTTCTTAAATGGCATTGTATATGTATATGTATAGTATACTAATTTTAATGCTCCTTGTTTCCCCCCAACCCTATTCTGGCAGCAGTGGGTGGTGTGAAGGCATACCATGCTTGTAATGACTATACTCAACTTAAAGTAGAACAACTTAATAGGCAATAAAAAATTTCATTTTGGATAGAGCAAGGGAAGGTTATAACACCTATCACAATTTCTTTCACCATCTGTGTCTTATTGTGGAGATTTTCCCTCACGTCCTGTCCCATAGCCAAGCAAGAAATGAGAGGAAATCCTTGCATATTAAAGGAATTCCTTGGGGACCCCCAGGTCACCAGAACTAGTGTCCCCTTTGGAAGATTTCCCCATTATTACTTTTCTGGGGACAAACCCAAATCTTGGGATTTTCTTTTGCTTTCACTTTCAATGATAATGGTAAACAGTACAAATAGAGAAGGCGAATGTCCCTAATGGGGGCACAGACAGTAATTAAACCTGACAAGCATTCTAATCAGTCTCCACTCTATCCAAAACTAAAAAAAAAGTTTTGCCTTTAGTTTAACTTTAATTGGTATGTATGTGTGTCTTAAGGTATACATACAGATAGTATCTTTGATCATGTGAGTTTAGTTTTTATACAACGCATAAAGTTGCTGCTATCATTTCCAATAGAAGAATTTAGTGGTATTTCATAAATTGCATCAAGGTGTTTGGGGTCCAGTACATGTTGATAATCTTGTACTTCAACAATTGTTATCAATTATAATGATGATAACTTACCTATAATTTCATGTTACATAATGGAGACTTTTATTTTGTGAAAACATATTTTTATAGAATAAAATGTTAAATGTTTAAACAAGTAGTACCTAACTAACTTTTGGGATGTTCGATTCGAATCAACATAAATTTGAATCAAATTTGATCAGTATAAGGACAAAAAAATTGAATTGAAAACTAAAAAAATGAAACAAAAATGAAACAATTACAAAAATGAACCATTCTAACATAACAAATGTAACTAAATTACATTTTTAACTTAACAAATCCATCCAAAATGAAACATAACCCCTTGCAGACTGCCGCACACCGATTTACGTCAGCAAAATGGCAGGGTGTACCTGTACGTGCCTTTAAATTTTTCGCCTAGCGGGCGCACGCGTGCCCGCCGCGCGCTGTGGGAGCAGGCCCTCGGTTCCCGCAAACCTTGATCGCCCTTAGTGTTTAACCCCTTCACTGCCAGTGTCATTTACACAGTAATCAGTGGCTATTTGTAGCTCTGATCGTTGTACAAATGGTCCGAAAATAGTGTCAAAAGTGTCCGATGTGTTACGCAGATCACCACCATTACTAGTAAAAAAATAATAATAATACAATTTCCATAAATCTATCCCCTATTTTGTAGACACTATGGGCCAAATCCACAAAGAAATTGCGGATCTTAGTTTTAGGCAGAAAAGTTACACTGGCGCAATTTTAGTATTTTAGGTAGCGATCCACAGAGCACTTACCTCTAAAATTGCGCCAGTGTAGCTGATCTCCTTGCATCTTAAGCGATCCCTAATTAAAATGGGCGATTCCCATTTAAATTAGGGCGCGCTCCTGCGCCGGACGGACTGCGCATGCGTGTGACGTCATTTTCCCCGACGTGCATCGCGCATACGTAGTTTACGTCGGGCTTTGTGGATAGCGACGGGTTCGTAAAGTTGCGACGGGTAAAAAAAAAGTTACGCGACGGGAAAAAAAAATCAAATTTAAAAAAAAAACGCGGCGATCGAAAAAAAGGTATGGTTTTGCATGGTCTACTAAAGTTAGTCCATATAAAACCAACCTTAGTTTTGCGCAAGCAAATTCGTAACTTACGCAAATCACACAATGCCTAAAGCTTTGTGGATCTCCGTAACTACTAATTTGCATACGCAAGGAGGGATTTTGACTCGAAATGCCCGCAGCGGCGGATGCGGTACTGCATCCGAAGATTCAACAGCGTAACTAAATTACGGATGTCGGATCTTCTGCCTAACTTGGGAAAAATCCTTTTGAGGATCGCTCCCAAAGTTAGGCACAGAGATACGCAGGCGGAACAGCAGTTCCGCCTGCGTATCTCTTTTGTGGATTTGGCCCTATAACTTTTGTGCAAACTAATCAATATCAAATACCACCAAAAGCTCTATTTGTGGGAAAAAATGGACGTCAATTTTGTTTGGGTACAACGTCACACAACTGCGCAATTGTCAGCTAAAGCAACGCAGTGCCGAATTGCAAAAAATGCTCTGGTCTGGAAGGGGGTAAAATCTTCCAGGGCTGATGTGGTTTATGACATTTTTCATTCTACACATGTCTACTGCAGATTTATAGAGATTATAAATAACCTGCAAAATTACATTACATTATGAAGCTATATATAGAATTTTATTGATTGATTTTAGATTGAATTGAACTTACAAAATGGTTGTGTTGCAGTTATATATGTTATATCAATAATTTAATGGAGGTGGTGTTTTCCTGTAATTGTTTATTAGGAATTTAAAAACCAGTATTAAACAAAACCTGTGTGAACTTTACTTTGAGAAGTAAACACACGAATAAACAAGTTAGCATGAATCCAGATCCTCCATAGATCTTACAGATGCAGTTGTACACGGATCAAGGACGGAACTGATTTTAAAAGGTTTGCTCATCTCTAGCAAACACTATAATCTAGCTAACACTTTATGTAGGGCTTCATCTGACATTGATGTTGCCCTAGGCACATTTGAGTGATGTGCCCTCTCACTCAGTTTCCATGCTTTCTTTTTTAGCTCAGGCAATGTTACATGCATATAAAAGTGAAAATTTAACAAGGTCTTGATATTTGAATGGGATTCTTTATATACTGAGCTACCAGTTTTCCATTTTTAGTCAGCAAGTAGGGATGAGCAAATCTGCCCAGGTTTGATTTGCGGGAGTTCATTAAATCATAATCGTTTTCAAGGCTAATATGCAAGCTATCATAAAAAATGGCATGGGAAGTTGGACACTGCATTGGGAAGAATGTAACATAATGTAAACATTTTTTTTTTTTAAATGCTATACAATAGGAGTCCCAAGGTCAACATTGAAAAAACATCAATCCTTTAAATTACATATTCGAGAGATGAATTTAAGCTGCATGTGATGTTAATAAATGGTACAATTTTTACGGTCAGTGTGGGCGACACCGTATTCTAGCATAACATATTTTTGATGTGTAATTGATTTTTTTAAACTTGTTTAGCTTGGATTAAATACAGCAGCACCCAGTCTGATTCATTGCAACGTTTTAGTTCTGGTTGCAACACCTGATTTTTTTTTTTATTGAAGCCTTGAATTCAATGGTGGAAGTAGCAGTCACAACAGATCTAAAAGGTTACTTTAAAAACATAAAGCTAAAGCCCTCAACCTCGTATAAGGCCTCGTACACACGACCAGCAAAAAACTTGCTGGGAGATATTTTTTTGCCGAGGAAACCGGTCGTGTGTACATTTTCGTCGAGGAAACTGTCGAGAAACTCGACCAGCCAAAAATAAAGCATGTTCTCTATTTTCTTGACGGGAATGGAGAAAATTGGCTTGTCGAGTTTCTCGACGGCTTCACAAGGAACTTGACGAGCAAAACTATGTGTTTCGCCTGTCAAGTTTCTCGGTCGTGTGTACGAGGCCTAAGTTTGCAGTGGGAAATCAGTTTAATAGTATAGGGAGCTTTTTGTTTTTGCAGTACCAATTCTAAATATACTCTTCAGATATGTGTTTGCTAAAAATGGCTAGCATCGGGTATGTGGACATTTGAATAGGCAGCAAATAGAGAAAGACGAGTCAAGTTTTACCTCGAGAAGTACTCACCCCAAAAAGAACTGTTGGATATTTTGTTTCCCCTAGACTTTCTACCAGTGATGTGGTCTACAGCTGCCCGAAACTACTCACTAAACTTATCAGTGGCAAGTTTGACATACATCTACTCTGTCAATCTTCTATTGCAAACTTCAAGCTTCAATTTTGTATCACTTTATTCACAAACAATGTCCAGGGCTTCAATAGGAATGGGATTCTGCGCAACCTATCACGCACACATAGTAAGTGAAAAATAATAAGTGACAAATAAATATCTAAATGTATGAATATATAAATAAATATATAATATATATATATATATATATATATATATATATATATATATATATATATATATATATATATATATATATATATATAAATAAAAATAAATAAATAAGAGAGCTAGCAAGCTCAATAAGCAATGAGACCAACAATAAAAGTGAAAAAAAGTCCCAAAAAATGATGAATGAATGAGTGATATCACCAATCACAATAGGAAGACTAAAGTGACAATGTGCAAGGATAGTCCTATATAAAATAAAAATAAAAACTGCCAAAAAGGAGCTGCTGGTGTTGCTGAGTTCCACTTAGAATGTTGACAGAAGAACACACATATCCCTCCCTGGGCTCACAGAGCTCTTACCTCCAGGCCAATAGTAAGGGGCATCCAGTATAGCCTCACTGGCAATCCTCTATGGGTGATCGCAGCCACTCTGTACCCGTCTTCCTCAGTAGATCCAGATAGTACTCAGACCCAAGTGGAAAGAAAGGGAACAAAAATAGTGAAATACGTAAGAATCAGGGGTGTTTATTAAAGAAAAAGCCTGTGCTTACATCCAAATAAATAAATAGTGCAGCAAAAGTTTTTAAAGGAACGCCGCTCGTTTTAACATTTTTTGCTGCACTATTTATTTATTTGGATGTAAGCACAGGCTTTTTCTTTAATAAACACCCCTGATTCTTACGTATTTCACTATTGGAGCCCCTCCTTTTGTTCCCTTTCTTTCCACTTGGGTCTGAGTACTATCTGGATCTACTGAGGAAGACGGGTACAGAGTGGCTGCGATCACCCATAGAGGATTGCCAGTGAGGCTATACTGGATGCCCCTTACTATTGGCCTGGAGGTAAGAGCTCTGTGAGCCCAGGGAGGGATATGTGTTTTTCTGTCAACATTCTAAGTGGAACTCAGCAACACCAGCAGCTCCTTTTTGGCAGTTTTTATTTTTATTTTACATAGGACTATCCTTGCACATTGTCACTTTAGTCTTCCTATTGTGATTGGTGATATCACTCATGCATTCATAATTTTTTGGAACTTTTTTTCACTTTTATTGTTGGTCTCATTGCTTATTGAGCTTGCTAGCTCTCTTATTTATTTATTTATATATATATATATATATATATATATATATATATATATATATATATATATATATATATATATATATATATATATTTATTTATTTATATATTCATACATTTAGATATTTATTTGTCACTTATTATTTTTCACTTACTATGTGTGCGTGATAGGTTGTGCAGAATCCCATTCCTATTGATTTCTGTATTTGTGTATTGTAAACACTGTAGGTTTTGCTGCACTTATTTATTTTGTTTAGGTTAGCACTTATTAAGGGTCTATATTAGCGCAAAAGCACTTTTCACTTTATTCAATGTGCAGGGCTTAGGGAAATTTTGAACAACAATAACAATCAGAGCCCAGACTGGCTACAGCCTGGCTGAAAACACTACATTTAGAATAGGGGCACTCCAGCTTAGGGCAAGATCCCTACACCTACAATAACAATTAGAGTAGTATCTAAGGCCTCGTACACACGACCGAGGAACTCGTCGGAAAAGACACATCGTTTTCCTCGACGAGTTCCTTGTTAGGCTTGTCGAGAAACTTGACAAGCTTGCTTTGCGTACACACTGTCCAAAACTCATCATTCAGGGGAAGTTCGATTCCATTGGCACAACCCTTGGGGCTTCATTTGCTACATTTCATGTTACTGCGTGTTAAGTAAAAGTTTGGTGAGAGACGATTTGCACTTTTCGGTCTGTTACAGAGTGACGAATATGCTATATCCATTACAAATGCCCGTCTCATACTTTATTCTGAGCATACACACGATCAGGTTTCTCGTTGAAAACCAGCCTGACGAGGAACACGACGAGGAAATTGAGACTCTCGTCGAGGAAAAAGAGAACTTGTTTTTTCCTCATCGAGTTCCTCGCAGTTTCCTCGATGAAAAACGTACACACAACCGTTTTCCTCGGCAAAAAAGCTCTGCCACCAAGTTTCTTGATGGATTCTGTCGAGTTTCTCAATCGTGTGTACGAGGCCTAAGATGCAAAAGCTATGAATATTGTTTAGTGGCTGCACAATATGTAAGCAACTTGGTTAGGCTACAATATAAGCAGGAGAGATGAGATAGGTTTAAATAGATGACATGTAAATTAGTATGTAATATTTGAGGGACAGTAGTTAAGCATTTTGTACAGTCTTTGTATTTCTTCCAAGAAACATTTACTTTTATCAGCAGACACTTGTGGGATATTTCTGTGTCAACGTACTGGTGTTGTTCATGAACAGCAATGCAGAACTGATATTACTGTACAGGTCTTTTACCCAACCTGTGCTTTCTTCATTTAGTGATGTGCATAGGAATGTCATTTATCCCACCCGGCTGTTAAGTTTATGATAAAGATCAAAGTGTAGTAATGCACAGCAACCATATAAAACTAAAATCTTAATGATTGCCATACAAATACAAATATGTACAAAAGGACCTTCGATGACTTGGAAAATGGCTTTGGAAGTACTTCTAATTGTCATTTGTTTTTACCATTTGATTTTGGAATGAATGTAATTTCCAAAAGAAAACAACATACAATGTTAGAAATCTGTTCATTCAAGAAAACATTTCTATCCTACTTCTTTGGAAGTTATCATCACTGCAGTCGAGCATGAATGTCTGTTTGACCCCAATAATGCTTAGAAAATCAAATGAACATTCTAAAATATAAATTTTGGAACAAAAATGTACTAGTGCATGATCAGTTTTCGATCAATGCACTATTTTAATTGCAAAAAGAAGATAATATCAGACTCTAATCTACCAACCTTCAAGTTCTAGAACAGATAAGAACAGAACAGAAAAATAAACGAACAGGGTTGTCAAATAAGGCGAACGGCAATTAGAAAAGTATAGTAGCCTACAGCAATAATATTAACTCTCCTACACTATCCCAAGTCTAGCTCTTTCCTCTGATTGAGCTGGGACTATAGCTTTGTTAACTCCACCTGACATAGCTGTGGAGGGAAAACATATGTCCATATGCGGCTTACCCTACCACAACATAATGGGAGAGGCAGGCAGCAGCAAGTGGAAGGGGAAATTCTATGACCAGGGCATAGGGCAGGCAGCAGCAAATGGAGAGGGGAAATTCTATGGCAGGGGGTGGGGTAGGCAGCAGCAAATGAAGGGGGGATTTCTATGGCCAGGGGGTAAGGCAGGTAGCAGCAAATGTAGGGGGACAGACAGCATTAAAAAGTTAAGTCCTGAATTCTGCAGCCATAGGCTACTTGCCCCTCCCCAAATTAGACTACACAACATTTTTTTTTAATAAAAAATAAAATAAAGGCAGCCCTTCTTCCTCCTCAACCAAATATTCCATCTTCACTACCATCTCCTCTTTTTCCTCTTCCTTTCCTATTTCTTCCAGTTCTCCAATACATCTTCCAACAATACCAATCCTGCCCTTAAAGAGGAACTTCAGTCTGTTCACATAATTTGTAATAAAAACATCTTTGCCATTTTGAAGCCTCCCTCCAATCAAATAAAATAATAATATTTTATATATACTGTGATTTTGTACTTACCAATATGCTACAGAAATCTCCCTCCACTAAGTCTGTCTACATCCATTTTAACTGTGGGGAGCTGACACACAGAGGCACAGCTCCAGCTCTGCAGCTTTAATAGGCCCTCTTATGACTCATCCCTCCTCCCTTCCTGGCAAACTCTCACGAGAGTGAGAGCGAGAGCTGTGCATGATGTCATAATCCTAGGCTTTTTACCAAACAAGAAACAGGAAGTGGGCTGTATAAGGTATTTACTGGCAGAAAAAAATGTTTTACTATCCAAGTAATAACAACAAGGGCAGAAGATTTAATAGATAGAAAAATGAAAAAATGAATGAAGGTCCGTTTTAAAGTGGTTCTAAAGCGTCAATGTTTTTAACCTTAATGCATTCTATGCATTAAAGAAAAAAACTTATGTGCTTCAGGAGCCCCTCCCTCCCCCATATTCTTACCTGAACCCGATCCGATCAAGCCATTGGCTGCCACTGCTATCAATCAAAAGCTGTGATGAGGCAGTGGGGCCAAGTCGCCCGGTCTGTGGCAATAGATGCAGAGTGGGCGGCTCGGGAGTGAGCAACCCTGGTTCCCCCCAGGGAAAGTTGCTTTACATGGGGGCACTCGCCGAAAAGGAGGGGCCTGGAGTGCGAACGGGGGACCCCAGAAAAGCAGGATCGGAGCTGTTGTGTGCAAAACCATTGCACAGAGCAGGTAAATATGACATGTTTGTTATTTTAGTTTAAAAAAACGAAAGGTTTAATATCACTTTAATGTGGAGCATCCTTTTCTTTAGTCTCTCATTTGTTTAAATATTCTTTTAACATTTAAACAGATGAGAGGCATCTGCTGTCATAGGCTGAAGGTTATGTTCTGTATGTGGCAGGTTGCAGAGGAATCCAACCACTTTTATTTTGTTGAATATAATGATTTTTTTTAGCTATGCATAATCGATGGGAATAGCAGCGTTGCTGGTGGTACAGTGACTGGAGGGACTAATGCTCCCCTGAATTAAACTTGACAAAGAACTGCTGCAGAAAGCTTTTCACAAAGGTTTGGATTTGAATACTCAAGAAAGCATTCACTGCAACTCCTCCTATATGTATCATAAAGCTCCTGGCTATTCCCAGCCCCCATGCTATTTCTTTGCACATTTCATTGTTTCCATTTTTACAAAATGTTTTATACTTATAAAAAAAAAAGAGAAGCAAAAGCAGACTGGGCCGGCAGTGCAAACTGGGAAATATTGGTAGCTGTGAAGGAGGTTGAAAAGGGGGGGGGGCCTAGTTGGATTTTGTGGAGCCGCAACATTTAAATGGGTACTCATCTCAATCCCTTACTCAAACATTTACAAGAAAAACAAAACAATTGACTACTGGGTGATGTACCACTGGCTGGAGGTTGCTCATTATGTACTCAAGGTACTAGCCTGATCTGCTGCATATGTCATATCAGAGAGGGCATTCAGCACAGCGAGGTGGATTCGTAACTGTGAAGCTGACTATCAATAAAACAAATCAGCCTTGGATCATAGGGGGCTACCGAACACCCACTGCTTATTATAAATGTTACCCATAAGATCAACACATGTCTAAGAAAAAATAAACACTTTTTGTGTAAACAGAAATAAGACAGAAGGTTGTAGTGTATTTGGGGTGAGAATGCGGGGTGTATTGGGGGCACAGTGTTTTTACAATTCGTTTTTTGAAAGGATGCAGTGAGCTGCTGCTAAAAAGTTCCAATCCAATAAAAGGGGAAAAGACCCCAATTAACAGGAAAAAAAAAGTAGCTAAGGCATTGGCAATTGAAGAGATAACTATCAATTAGTTGTTGAGGACAGATATTGATCCTTAAAATAAATGTTGGTTGTACATTGCTGTGTACACAGGCATGTACCCCAGCATTGCAATACAAAGAACTCAAGCACAGTTTGTTATAGTGTGTTAATCCAACCACTAAGATTTCATATATACTTTAACATGTTAATATTAAAAATTATTAAAGTGGATGTAAACCCGACATTTTTTTTATGTCACAATGTACAGTATAAGATTTAATATCATCTGTGCCCAGTCTTGCCACACAGAGTTAATCCAGCTCTGCGCAATTCTCTTTTATTGTTCAGTGAAATAAAACGGACTTACAGAGAAAAACCTTAGTCCGTTCCGCCCCCTTGCTGTGAATGACAGGTTATTTACATATCTCATGCACTAGCCTGGAGACAGGCATTATTTTTTAATTCCCACCCCCACTCCTTTTCTGAAGTTATGTGGTTACTTTTCTGGATTTTGACTGGATGTCAGTGATCATAGCAGATTATAGTATAAGCAATACACAGGAAAAAATGCATGTTGACAAGGGTAGTGTAGAAGAGGGCGGGGAGTCTACTGACATCACGACTCCACCCACCGAGCTCCAGACAACAGATCCACCCACAGAATCTGCAGTTTTTCAGTTCTTTTAACAGACAGAGGGGAAACATTTGACAGGTAAGGATACATGCAGGAGGCATTTTTATCCTTATAGATCAGCACTATGGCGGTAGTTTAGAATGGATGAGAGTGGGTTTACATCCACTTTAAATTACATCTGTTGATACTGATACAAGTCCATTTTTGGGCACTATGTATTATGGGCCGACAAAACTCTGCCTCTTCCTCCCACAATCTCCTGCCAAATGAACCTGTAACCCACCCTTCCAAAAGAAACTGTAAGCTTCTGCAAAGATGCATATTGCTCAGGCATATTCCACTGTTGTCCACATTAAAAGTGGACTATTGAAAGCCCAGCAAAATCAAATAGGCTGCAAAGGCAATTTAATAATAAAACTGTTGGAAAAAAAAAAAAAGCGGCCATGCCTTTTGATGCTTCTGGAGGCAAGGGTGATGTCACTGTGCCTCACAGCAACCCCTGAGACAGTTGGGCGCTCAAAATCCTGTGAGAATTGGCATCAGCTCATTCCAAGGGCATATTCTAACAAGACTCAAACACCCAGCTATCCCAGCAGCATCGGACGTAGGGGCTGAGGTGATTCGTTGTTGTTTTTTTCTCTTTTCTTTTTTTTTAGAAAAAGCTTAACTTTTAAATAGCTTTTTAAGGTGACTTTGGGTAGGATGCTTTCAGTAGAGTGGACTTTCTATATTCATGGAAGGCCCACTGCACAGTAACAGGCTGCAAAGAGGTTGCAGGATATATACTATTCTTTCCCTATGCACTTTATTAGCAGCACTCTCTGTGCTTTTCTAATCACAGCTAACACATGGTCATTATGGCTGCTGGGAACCCATCCTTTTTTAATAAGGAGACTGACTAATCTAAAATCCCCCCTTATTGGCCCTTTTAAGACAACTGACCTAAGTTCAAAGGCAATGCATTATGGTTACCATGGTGACTTTGTGTATTAATTTACCAGTTCGGCAAACCAGAAACATGCAGGATTCACTGTGAAACCATGGTAGCAGTAAACGTGAACCTATCTGTGAGGTAGAGAGGATAGCTGCATGAAGGGCAAAGACAAGGGAAGGGGGCAGCTGTCCCAGGCACAGTGTTTTGTATGTGGGGGGGGGGGGCACCACTGTGGCAGCTCACCAACCTCTAAACACAGAAGACATTAGATGAAGTCTTCCACTACTAACTTCTGCATTCTGTCGCATTATCAGTTAGAGCAGCAGAGGAAGCATCTAATTACTTCTGTGTTTACAAATGGTAGATACTATTCTAGTACACGGTACATGATAAAGATAAAGGGGACCATGGATCTGAATTTGTTCCACTTCCTGAATTGCTCTGCCTCCTGTCCTCCATACCACGCTGCCTGTAATACCCCCCCCCCCCCCCCCCGCTTTCACTTGCCAGGCTACTGGCACAACCACATTTACCATCATTTAGGTGTTCAAGAAAACTGGAAACTTTAAGTGGCAACTGCCCAGTACAGTTTTATTGGGATGTGAACTAGGGTTGCCACCTCATCCCTTTAAACTCAAACACATATGAATTACACAGGTTCTGAGGATAATTTAATGCAGATAAGGCACCAAGTGAGTTTAATTAGCACCTTAATTAGCCTCAGAAACTGTGTAATACAGGCATACTCCACTTTTAAGTACACAATGGGGTTTATTTACTAAAGCTGGAAAGTGTAAAATCAGGCTCTCTTCTCCATAGTAATATGTGTTTGGTTTTAAAGGGATGAGGTGGCAACCCTAATTATTGGAACAGGCAAGCCAGGTGAGTGCCAGGGTTTGTCTCTCTCCAGTGCTCATTGCACTGTGCCAGACCATGTCAAGCTTCTGCTTTTTAAAGTGACCATCACCACAGGGTGGTATCAAACTGTCAAAAACCTACTCTCCCTATTGCATGCTCTGGCTTTTTCAGGAAAGTAAGTATAAATTCTCTTCTTTTACAGCCTAGGCTTTTACAAGTGATCTTGTGGTAAGAGGGTCAATTTAAGGATATCAATTTAAAAGCTGATTTTGATCCAAAGAAGTTGGTTATCCTTGTTTTTGATTTTTTTTCTAATAATTATATTATAAAAAATAATAAGCATGAAGCATTGTCTACCACACTAGTCCACAAGAAGTTCATCTTTGTGACAAAGTCAGGTAGACTCACTCCCCATCCCGCTCTCTTGGTCTATTACCCTTCCTCTCTCTCTCTGGCCTCGTACACACGACCGAGTTTCTCGGCAAAAACCAACAAGAAACTTGCTGGGAGATATTTTTTTGCAGAGGAAACCGGTCGTGTGTACATTTTCGTCGCGGAAACTGTCGAGAAACTCGACGAGCCAAAAAGAGAGCATGTTCTCTATTTCCTTGACGGGAATGGAGAAGGAACTCGACGAGGAAAACGATGTGTTTCGCCCGTCGAGTTCCTCGGTCGTGTGTACGAGGCTTCTCTCTTCATCTCCTTCTATGTTCCTCCTTACCCCTCTCTCTCCTTCCTCTATCACTTTCCATCCCTCTCTCAAACCCCCGACTGCTGCACTCATTATGCTATGTTTTATGTTACATACTCCTTACTCCTGTACTAGATACACTTTGTTGTACATAGTCCCGAGAAAAGTGCTTAATGTCCGAATAGTTGCTTGTTTACCATTTGTGTGAAGAAAAGCGTGAGGAATAGAGTAGGGTTTACTTTTTTAAATGATCCTTTGTCCTGAGGTTTATGTGTAAGACTGCCATTTATGGCAAAGTAATTTTGTTGCATAGGGCTTCTGATATAGAGCTTGGTTGGGTTTGGTGAGCATGACAATAGTGTCTGCAAACGACGATGTGCAGTTGACTGTTCTTGGGAGTCCTGTCTCCACATGGAACAAGAAAACAATGCCTGGAGGAAAATGAGCAGGTTGTGTCACTGAAATGATGGAAATAATGTTTTAGAGTATTGGCTGTGAACCTAGGTACCATTTAATATGTAAGTAGCAGGTGTACCCATGTAAAGTGAGTTGTGTATACAGGGTCACATTCCATGTTACCTAATTCTGCACGCTGTGCTCTAAATGCCCTATTCTACATAGTCTCACATTGTGTGTTATGCTCTACATTCCCTTTTATACACTGTCACACTCTGTTATTTACCATATGCCGTGCTGTAAAAAAAATGTATTGTGTATCATACTGCCCCATTCTATACTCTGTGCTGTACATTTTATATTCCATGCTGACCTATTATGTATGCTATGCTGTACGGTTTAATATAACCCATAATCCTATTTTGCATACAGTGCTATACATTTTATTATCCACATCACTTCATTCTAAACACTATGCTTTACCCACCCTCTCCCTTCACAGGTCTGTTCATACCTGAACATCACTGTTATGCCCTCTTTAATCCTTCATAATCGGTTATGGTATTCAGGGTGTTGTACAATGTTGTTGTTTTTTTGGGGGGGGGGGGGGGGGGGTAGTATTTAAAAATGTTGTTCTATCAGGCCCTGTGATTTCTAGCAATATCCCTGGTACCCTACCTTCCATTTTGGCCTCTGGCCGGTCTGGCACTATACACAATCAGCACACCTAGCGCTGGCTTCATGTTACTTATGAATCCATTAAGCAGATCCTACAAACTGCTGCTGACCTTCAAGTGTCTGGAGGTTCCAAGTCGAGCACTAAGGAAAATACAAAATTCCATAGTGCCACCTATATTATATAGTGCCACCTATATTATAGTGCTATATAGTGCTATATATATTATATAGTGCCACCTATATTATATGCTATCATAAGCACTGTATATTGAACGCCTTATAATACAGCCCTGACTTCCTGTAGAAACAGATGACACATATAACTACCACTATATGAAGAAAAAGTAAATGTGTATTATTTATACCCCCGTTTGTCACTATGTTTCCTCACGATGACTTGTATACATACCTGGGAACTTTTGAAAATCAGAATTCCTGAGAATGAGGGCAATGTGGGGCTAAGTATCATAGCAAATTATGGGTGTGGCAAAATCCTGCTAACAGTAGGAGGGGCTTAGAATTTGAGCCTATGTACAGAGTGCAGGAGTTTCAAAGTATTTAAAGTACATAGGGCAGGGGTCTGGGGTGAGTAACGTACATAGTGCAGGGGTCAGGTATGTAATGTACAGAGTGTGGGAGTTATGAGTAGGTAATGCGCAGGGTGCAAACATCGGGTGAATGTAATGTGTAAAGTATATGCAGTCCAGCACACAGCACCTCCATGTTATTTTTTTCGCAACTACCCTCTTATACACAACACAGAGGTACCATTTATGCACATACATATGCACAGCATACAACTTGCATTCACATTGCGTACAGATACTTGCATACAACATACACACATTCCGTACACATACATGCATATGTAACGCTACAACCTACAGGAACCGCTGGTAGTATTGGGTCCAGTCTGGCCAGGCCTGGTCCAAATAGCACAGTCACACATACCTTCCTAGTTGGAACATCACTCCCCCAACTGCCCTGGCTCCTTTTTGCACTTTTCGTTTTGTATCGTACCTCCCCTTGGCTTTGTACTTGTGGGCCTTGTAGTTGTGACTTCAGCTTTACAGTATGCAAGATCCTCCTTTAAGACTACATTTCCCAGATTGCTCAGCACTTGTATTAGAACTATAGCAAAGCAAAGTAATACACACTGCCATCTTGTGGGAAAATTGAGTTCTGCTTCTTCAGTAACAATGCCCAGTGTTACACATACAACACCCATACACATGCATACAACTTACATGCACACTGCATACACATACATGCATACAACATACATACACATACATGCATATGTAAGGGTAGGGTGGTGGTGTTTGTCACATCCTCCATGTTCCCTATTAACTTGTTGGGCGCCAAGTATGGGTCACATATGAGGCCTACCCTGGAGTGTGTTCTTTTGGCTATGCCAGGCGATGAACAGGGTCACTCATTCCAGCACAGGGTGAACACCTTGCCCAAAGGCATGCTCTTCCATACCCAGGGCCAGGCGAGGGCCACAGTTATGTGAAAATCAAACATTAGGTAGTCCCCAGATTCAGAGATGAGCCACGTGTGTGTAGTGTTGTATGCAGAGTTCTTCCAAATATACAGTCCCTTGTCCTACACACTTGGAACAGGTGTATGTTTTGCATTAGGAGGGACATGCCGAGTCTATGCCCGCTCCTCCAGTCACCATACCTCTGTTATCCAGAAAGCAGATAGCGCTCACATCATACATGCTCCAATTAACCCTTGTTGTTATGTAACAAGTGACCAGGTATGAGGTCTCCATTATGCGAGACCGACAGAGACACAGCTAATGAGGGAACCGAATACCGATCCCCCTCGATCCCGGAGAACCTGTCACCTATATAGGTACCATGCCAATGACTAGTTGCTGTTCTTCCCTCTGGTTATACATAGCAACTTAAATGCAAGTTAACTTTTTGTTGTAGTGATGTTACACAGACACCTAATGTGCTAGTGTAGGCACAGATTCCTTAGAAAAATATGGCAGGCCCCACCAGCACCCCTTGATTAATTTTAGACCAGGCTCAGAGTAAACAACTTTACTGAACATTAGGCAGAACATACACAATATGCAACAATGTAATTTCCCTAACTAAACTTAACTGTGGCTGCCCCAGGTTACCCGTGCGGGTGTAACATCTTTGAGAAAAGTCCATACTGGCGATAACTCGAACATAGGAGTTCAAGTCCTGGGAGTATTCCGATGGGTCTTTGATCCAGCGAGCTTCTTAAAGCGGAGTTCCACCCAAAAGTGGAACTTCCACTTATTAGTCTCCTCCCCTCCCTCCGGTGCCACATTTGGCACCTTTCAGGGTTCTGGGAGCAACAGCTCCTGCCATTGACGGCACTGCTCAGCTCCCTCCTCCTTCCCCTGCCGCCTGGGCCAGTAGGAGAGAGGAGCAGAGCCTTGTGCATGTGCAGTAGAGTTCCTTTACCCACAATGGTGACGGCAGCACCCGACAGTCGATGGAAACATCAGCTGCGGTGCCGACATCGCTGGACTCCAGGACAGGTAAGTGTCCTATTATTAAAAGCAGGCAGCTGCAGTATGTGTAGCTGCTGGTTTTTAATTTTTGCAGCAGTGGGCGGACCTCCGCTTTAAGACGTAGTTCGGAGTCTCACTCAACCCTTAGCCTGGTTCAGGGTCCCTTCTTTCCCGTGCATGTGTATGCAGCATGCATACAAGTTGTATGCATATGTATTCATACACATACACAATCAAGCACTTGCTGGTATCGGTGGAATCTTTAGACCCCTGTGTACCATTCCTGCTGCAAAAAAGCATGAGGTGGTGGAAATGGGGGCAGCTCAGGCCACTATGCTCCTGCAAAGCTCCTCCTCCTTCTCTCCATCCCCCTTCCTCTCCTGGCAGCCGGTAAATGTAAGACGCAGTGTGCGTGACTCAGAGAAATCACATCACCCATGCTGCATAAAAATTCTAGAAATGTAACAATTCTGGTAATGACCCCTCAACTGGAGTTAAATTCTGCTATCGCTGGGTCAAGTGAAGTAAGTTTCCGGGTATGCCCATAAGTCACTACAGGGTATATGGACCATCTGAATCACATAAACTGGCATGGAGAGCAAGTATTGTACACACCCAGAAATATGAAATACTTGCAGCATCTGGGGAATGGAGAAGCAATGGCCATTCATTACATTGTCTCCTGGAACGAATGTATATTCACACTTATTTTACAGGAGGCCTTTAAATTAATATGACCCTGCAGTGACTGATTCACTTTAAGCCATGCACCTTAATTAAACAATGCCCAGTTTTCACCACTGATCGGGCCTTTTTTTTTTTTATCGCCCTATAAACTGTTCTCCCAGATTGAAAACACTACAGGTGGCGCTCAAATGTTGGGCACAGTTTATAAAATCTGCATAGTGCATGGTCACTCATTTTTACTGTGTACATTCTGAAAAGTTGTATTGTTGTTACATTGTGTTTGAAATATGTCACTGAATCTATTTAAAATTGCTAAATTTCATTGTAAAAATAATCATATCATATTCAGCAATTAGCAAAGAGTAGTAATGGGGGTTTAGGCTCCCATGACATAGCCATACACCTGTGCGATCATGCTAGTCCAGAAATCTGTATTGTAAATCTGTGACCAGTGTAGGGAACTTCAGGGTATTTTGTATGGTGTTGCTATGGAAACTAGGGGGTGAGCGAGGTTTGCTCAAGCACATGACTTGCTCTGGGGCAAACTGAGGCCAACAAATTAGAACGGAAGCATCAAAAGGAAGCATAATGAAGTACATCCCAGCCGTTCCTACATCCCACATCCCCGAGACCAGAGATTTTTTTTTTCCCCTAACAAATGTCAGAAGAGAAACGATAGAACATAAAGTGCATAAAAAGCGGGTGAATAGGAACAGGACTGAATCTAGTATTTGTGTTAGGAGACAGCAAAAGACAGAGTAAAAAGCCGCAGGCTGCTTTTATTTCTCTCCATGTCACTAAGGTGCTTATGTCTTATCACTGTTTGCAGTGCAGTAATTCTTATCCCTTTCTGGCTCAGGATAAAATAACATTTAAAACATGTAAGGCTTAAAAGGTATAATACACGTTTGTTGTAGCCTCAAATGATTTTTTTTTTTTAATTCGCCGAAGATTACGCGTTTGATGTGGTTTTTGTCACAGTGGGCGAGCTTCACTCTGACCACATAAATAGGCCCCACTGTGACCACTGGGATTTTCTTATAGCAGTCTGTAAATATATATAATACTGTAGGAGGGTACTGGATGGCGGAATAATATTATTGCTTTCATTTCTGATGAATGACCACAAGAAATCAATACAGATCAGTAAAAAAAAAAAAAAGACAGTATAGAAGAAACACCCAGCATTCAGCTTCCTAGCCTGCCATCTGATTCCTGGTTAACCTTTTTTATTTTTTTTTTATTTAAAATAGTCTTTTTTTTTTTTTTTACATTGACACTGCTGTGTTGTAGAGCGACATATTAAAAAAAAAAAATTCTGCTTGTTGCAATCTTTAAATCTTTCAACAAAACAAACCATAGCATTGAATAAGCAATGCATTTAAAATGTGCACAATGTCAGTGTAGCCTTACAAAAGATTTTTTCCAAAACGGAGAAGATTTGTCAAATACCATTTTTAAAAAATAGACAATTATTTCAGAGATGTGAATATGATGGGTTCAAGGTTGGCCAAATGAATGTGGAAGTGTTTGCATAAGTACTGGATTAATGTGTTGATGCATGACGAGAAAATCATGTTTGTTCTTCTATTAATCTAATCAGATATAAATCGATGCAAAAAATCCGATATCAAAATGAATAAGCACTAAAGTCTTTTGCACTTTCAGAGAACATATATAGTATGTACTATACCAACTTGAATGTGTATAACAAATCTGCTTAAAAAGCCAATTTACTGGGCTCAGAATGCTATTGAGCCAATTTTGCAGTTGTTCTAAAATCATAAGACCCCTTTCACACTGGGGGCGCGTTAGCGCTAACGCGCTGCTCATTTTAGCGGTGATTTAGAGCTGTTTAATCAGTGCTTTTAATCCCAAAGAAGGAGTTAAAAACGTCCGTGTTGCAGCGCTTTTCAGGCGCTTCGGAAGCGCTGCCCATTCATTCCAATGAGCAGGGTGTACTGGGAGTGCTAAGTACAGGTATCCCAAACTGCCCCAAATATGCTGCTTGCAGGACTTTTCAGAACACCCCACAAGCGCATCGCCCCAGTGAGAAAAGTCACACTGGAATGAATCGGAGGCGGTTTTTTAGGCACTTAGCAGAGGCTATTTCCAGCGCTACAGTTCCTGAAAAACACCCCGGTGTGAAAGGGGCTAGTTTACTTTCCCAGTTCTCTGAAATTTTCTGTATGCTTAATTCATTGAAAATCTCACAGGGTCACTGGCAGTATTTTTTCTGTAGCCTGTGCTATGTAATAACTTCTCCCTTTTCCCATGTATTAATAATAGCATTCAAAGCTTTTTACTGTCAAAAAAAATAATAGCATTCAAAGCTAAACTCTTGGGAGATAAAAAAAAAAAAAACACACAAATAGCCTATTGCATTAAAGTGTGCACCCCAAAACTCAATAACATGTGTGTGTATGTGTGTATGGGCAGGGCTGGTGCACGGATTTTTGACACCCTAGGCGTAACCTCATTTTGTCGCCCCCCTGGCTCCACCCCCTTTGTCCTGCCCATGTAAACCCCAGCTTTTTAATATTAAATGCAGTCTTACAGCGCCCATCAATGCAGCCTCACCAGCACACATCAAATGTAGCCTACCAGCGCCCATCAATGCAGCCTCACCATTGCCCATCAATGCAGCCTTACCAGCGCACATCAATGCAGCCTCACCATTGCCCATCGGTGCAGCCTCACTAGTGCCCATCAATGCAGCCTACCAGTGCTCATCAATGCAGCCTCACCATTGCCCATCAAAGCAGCCTTGTCAGCGCCCATCAATGCAGCCTCACCAGCACCCATCAAATGCAGCCTCATCAGCGCCCATCAAATGTAGCCTCATCAGCTCCCATCAAATGCAGCCTCATCAGCGCCCATCAAATGTAGCCTCATCAGCTCCCATCAAATGCCGCCTCACCAGCGCCCATCAAATGCAGCCTCACCAGCGCCCATCAAATGCAACCTCACCAGTACCCATCAAATGCAGCCTACCAGTGCCCATCAATTAATGTTTGCTTGCTTCCATTCATTCGGGAGTCAGGACACAGACACAGTCCTCCGCGGCAGCTGTATGCTGATGCTGAGACTTAGTTGCTTGCTGCAGAGAAAAGAGAGTAGAAACATGAGTGGCCAGGCGCTCTAGGCCTAGTTTGCCTAGTGGTAGCACCGGCCCTGTGTATGGGTATGGTGGCAAAGGAATGAAGGGACACTTCTCAATTCAATGTAAGTGGCAACCCTGACCCCTGCAGTTGGAACTATGAAAGCACTATCAAAATTCTGCGGCTCTGTGCTACTGTTTCCCTCCACAAATTAAAGGAAAAGTCTCCTGCCTTACATATACCACACTGATTATTTTGGACAAGTAATTAAAAAAATCTTTAGACACTCAAACATGGACTGTGAATTTGGGGGTGCTGAAAGAGAACCTGCACACAGAGCCATATGCTTGTGGGCACCAGTGATTAGGGTGTGCCCAGGCACACTTGGCACACCCCCTGCGCACGCCTATGGACAATTGTGTGGTCCTGAAACGCTGTATCCAAATTACATTTCTATCATTTATTTCACAGAAATAGAGATTTCTTTTCGGGGTATTTAATCACCGCTGGGTTTTTATTTTTTTGCAAAAAACAAACAAACAAACAAAAAAAAGAAAATGTTGTAAATAAGTAATTTTTCCTTCCTCGTCCTTTATGGAGCCTATGTGTTTCGACTACGCCCTTTTACTGTTGAAAAATTTCTTGGGATTATTTTTACTCTTATCAAGGATAAGGGTCTGGTATGCATTACGGGGAACCCCACTTAATTTTTTTTTCCTTTTGTCGGTTTTCCCCTTAAAATCCATGCCAGACTCTAATCTAAGATAGTTATATTGAGGGGAATCCCAGACGCTTTATTAACAAACAGAATGGGAAATATACTTTGGCAACAATTTAAATAGAATTTTTTCATATGCAAGTTTAAGGCAACCCCTAAGTATGCTATTTAAAACAAAATGTGCATTTCTAATATATGTTTTACTATAAGCCTCTTCAAAAGTTTTTTTTTTTGCCTTGGTACATGTTCCTCATGGCAGTACCCATCTCACCCTGCCCTCTGTTTGACAACCCTTTAACTAATAGCATTGAAACAGTACAAAGGTGGCCTGGAAATGTAATTCAGTGGCAAATGGTATTTTCTTAATGTCACTTAGTACATCATACAGGTGTACCACTTCACAGACAGGATTGGGGGATCCTAAAGACAAGACATTTAACATAATTGTGGATTTTTTATGTTTTGCTTTAAACTAAAAGCAATTTATTTTTTTCATTTTGGATAGAGTATGGGACGGTTAAAATTCCTGTCAGGTTTTTTTCTTTTTTTTGCCATCTGTGTCTGATAGGGGAGATTTCCCATTACTTCCTTTGTCATAGCCAAAACAGGACATATTCGCCAGCACACCACGTCCAAAGAATTTAATGCAAAGCAAGCATCACAGAAAGTGCAACGTTTCAAGGCCACGCAGGACCTCTTCGTCAGGCGAGTGATAAAGTGAATCAGTGATTTTACTTTATCACTCACCTGACGAAGAGGTCCTGCATGGCCTCGAAACGTTGCACTTTCTGTGATGCTTCCTTTTGCATTAAATTCTTTGGACGTTACGATCCATGGTGTGCTGGCGAATATGTTCGTATGTCTGATGGTTCCAGTGCCCAGCTGGTGATCGCTTCAGCACCCACTTTTTTTCTATGAGTCGTTTCAAAAGTCCAGGAACGTGTGCGATTGGAATATTGACTAGATAGCCAAAACAGGAAGCTCAAGAAAATTCCTCCAAAGCGAAGGAATCCCAGGGGGTCACCAGAACTTCCTATTGGAAGATTTCCCCTTTATTACTGTTCTGATGTCAACCCAAATTTCAGATTTTCTTTTACTTTTTTTTTCAATGATAACAGTAAACTGGACAAATAAAGAGGGTGAATCTCCCCAACAGAGACAGCAATAAAATCCTGACAGATGTTCTAATCCCTCGCCTTACACTTTAAGCCTTATTAAAGTCCTGCTCCCCACTGAACTGTATTTTTTATTTTTATTTTGCATTGGTACATGTTCCCCTTGGTAGTGTCCAGCTTTTTATGCCCTTTGTTTGAAAATCCCTTGCCTATCAGCCTTGAAAATGAAGAGAATTGATTTCCAAGATTTGCATCCTATTGCCTCGAATGGGGTTTGCATTAATGTTTTCAATTTGCATTTTTCTGGCTGTCTTTGCTGAACAAGGCCAAGGATTGAACCCAAGCAGATTTACCCATCACTACTAATGACTGCTACCCTATTTTAGTGCATCAATGGCAATTTGGGGATATTAGTAAATATTTTTAATATCAAAAATGTTTTCCTTAAAATGTACTGTATGTAAACCCTAACAATGAACTTCTCTTAAGCCCTGTACACACGATCAGTCTAAACCGATGAGAACGGACTGAAGTTCCGTTTCATCGGTCCAAACCGACCGTGTGTGGGCCCCATCAGTCAGTTATCCTTCGGTCCAAAAACGTAGAACTTGCTTTAAAATTGAACTGATGGACGCCTAACCGATAGGTCAAAACCGATGGTTAGTATGTAAAAGCATCGGTTCAAAACCCGCGCATGCTCAGAATCAAGTCGACGCATGCTTGGAAGCATTGAACTTCGTTTTTTTCAGCACGTCGTTGTGTTTTACGTCACCGCGTTGGACTCGATCGTTTTTTTAACTGATGGTGTGTAGGCACATCAGACCATCAGTCAGCTTGATCGATTAACCGATGAGAACGGTCCTTCAGTCCGTTTTCATCGGATGGACTGATCGTGTGTACGCGGCCTTACTGTATTTGCTATTTGCTATCCTTCGATCTGTTAAATAAACCAATAATAGTGTCAGAAATGCAGAGCTGTACTCTATTTTGTGCACACTTCCTGTGTTATTTTAAGGAGGGTAATTAGCCATCCCAGTTCCTATTTTGCACTACAGAACATTTTCTCTTTTCCCTATGTTGTTAAAATGAGGAGGAGGGATTTAGTAGTTTAGCGGAAGACAATTGGACAAGGCCAATACCACTCAGTCCATAAAGCTGTTGTGTGTTGTTAGTCCACAATAGGAATTAGAGAACTGAGTGCTTTTTCTGGCAGATCAACAGGCATTTATATATATTTGAAGGATCTTTAACAATCTCAGTATTTTCATGTTTCATCCCCTTAATTGCCAGGCCATTTTTCAGTTTTCAGCACTGTGATATTTTGACTTTGATAATTACTCAGTCCTGCAACACTATATAGATATGGATTTTATATAATTATTTTAAAAAAAGATAGAGCTTTCTTGTAGCGGTATTTAAAACCACTGTGCTTTTTATTTATTAATATAGCCCTTACTAAAAATTTTCAAATAGTTCCACGCTTTTCTAATGTATACACCTTAAGCTTCATGTACACTGGACATTGTTTAACTTCTCCTGACCGGCGTCTAAAAACGTCCATTTAGCCGTGTTTACATGCCCTGTTTAGTCGCGTTTAGCCATGTTTGTGTCTAGAAGCAAAAACATCTGTAAGCAAAACGCTGCTAAACGGGAGTTACCGTGTTTAGCAGCGTTTAAAGGCTATTACAGACACTTGCCATTTCAAATGCCTCTGAACATCCATCTGAACCCAATTTTTTGCGTTCCAAAAAATGCTTCTTTTTTTTTTTTTTATACTTAAAGTTATTTATTATCCAGAATCTACTGGCACCTCTTGTGGCAAGGGACCCAACCCCTGTATATTGCCACATAGAAACAGGACTCGATGACAAAGAGGATTTTGCGAACAGGATGAGGAAAGCAACCATGAGACAGAACAGACCGATAGCTTCAGAAAGGGCAAAACCCAGGGTGGCATAGGAGAATAGATGCTGTTTAAGGGATGGATTCCTGGCATATCCAATAATGAGACTTCCAAATACTGTACCAATACCAGCTCCAGAACCAGCCCCACCTACAGTGGCAGCTCCAGCGCCAATGAATTTAGCAGCAGTATCAATGTCTCGGCACACTGCACTGGTCTAAACCCCTCGTGATGGAACCAGTGCCACCTCCTGTGACTGCTCTGTCCTGAATACAGGGCGGCTCAGCAGGCTACTGGAAAGTGGTCGGGAAAGAAGACAAGCACCATTCCTCACCAAAATTGGGTTGGACATAAGTTTGGCGCAGGCGTACATTTTGCTGGTTAAGGTGGATAGACAGGGGATACAAGAATGCCACACAGGTGATACTTGGCGGGGAGAGAATGAAGAAGAGTGACCCCAAAAAATGCTTCTAAACTCAACTGCCTGGAAACGACTATAAACGACCCTGTATACATGTACTGATAAGATAACAGAGAGGAGAGTTCAGGGTCAGCTGAAAAAAAACTCCTAAACTGCTCCTAAACGTCCGTTTACCAGCAGCAGTGTACATGAAGAAGATCACATTTTTTACCAGCAGTCTTTGGAAATGAAGAAATATGCATGCAATGAGGGGTTACATGAGTAAATATGGTGATTGGTAACAGTGTACTGGATTCATTAAATTTCCAAATCATACACAAAGGGATCAGGGGATGAAAGGTTTAAAGTGGTATTAAAGTCTTTTTTTTAACGCCTTTGCGCTGGCTGTACGCAAATATGTGGCCTCTCCACGCCTGGTCCTTAGCGTGAATTGCCCTAAATACACCTGAAAGATTTTCGGACTACGTGACTGCTGTAACAGCCAATTACAGCTGGCATGTGATCCTAAGCTGGGCACCACCTCCCGGGATCATAAACCTCTTAAAAGGCTGGGAGGCATCAGCAAGAGGTCAAATAAAACATGGGAAAATGTGGTTGCATTACAGAGATCTGCTGCATATGGTTTTGTTCCACAGCATACACTTAAAAGCAGAAGACTTAGGACTTGTTCATACCAGATACCTTTGCACGCACTTTGCTCCATTTTTCAGCGTTTTGGTAGAAAAATAGGCTTCGAATCAGTTGGAAAAGGTTCTTCAAATCTGCAGTTCAATATGACTGAAAACACAACGAATTAATGAATGTGTGATCAAGTCCTTAATGAGCCACTACTGGTCTAATCATTCATGATCCTAATTAGGGCTGAGCGGAGAGATTTAGCCGCAACATTTACCAATTTGGCTGTATCTGAAATCTCGCCAAAGCTCTCAGTTTTGCTCAAAGAGCTACTTAGGTAAAATCTGTTTGAAAAAAAGTTTATTTTTTTATTTAGTAAGTATTTTTTTGGAGAAGAGGATGTATTTAGGGTAGATTAGGTTATTTAATTTACTGTTCTTTGTATTTTTTTTCTTTTACTTTGTTTTTGTTTTTTTATTGTAATTCTTTTAACTGTTTAAAAATTTAAAATTTAAAATGTTATTTTAAATTTTCACTACCTTACATGAAATAAAATTTAAATATTGAGGTTAATAAAAGGCAATTTTTGACACAGAAACAGGTATGGGCTATTTGTATCCGGACGTAATGATCATTTTTTGCACTACTTTGTTGAATAATAAGACCAATTGTTTTTCAGATTATTAGAAATCTGATTATTATGTAATTTCATTATATTGTATTGTAGATTAGCATTAATACACCTGCAATTTTTGGGTTTAAAAATCTCAAAATATTTAGTCGAATACACAGTTTTACAGTTATTTTTAGAAATATATTCAGCTCATGGAGAAGAAAAGACAGGTAAAAGACTGACTTAGAAGCAGGATGTGGCAGCCAACCAGCTGTGTTATGTATTCTGGGCAAATTCACCCTTCGAGAGGAGATTGACAGCATGCCTTTACCTTATCTTACATCTTCCTGCCTCTATCTTTTACTGTATTACTTATCAAATCTCCTACTAATCATGCCTTTCTAGATTATCAATCCTGTCCATGGCCACCACACCGCTGGAAATGCTCATGCACATTCCTGTGACAAACTCATTTAATTTTTTTTACACACAAAAGGGATATTGTAGATATACTGTGATCAAACACTATCATGAGTCACAATGGCAGGAGAGCCTACTAGGGCAGCTTCAAAACATCAATGAGCCCCAGGCAAAGATCTCATTAGCAGGCCCCATACCTTTTTGCAAAACACATGGTAAAACTTACAGCTCTGTACATTACAAATGTAATATTTTCTCAAGGCAGCAGCAAAGTGGAGGTTTGCGTCCTCTCTAGTGTGTGAGTTTGTACGTATTGTTTACTGCAAAAGATTTAGTCAAGTGGTCGATAGACTGTGGATCCAGGCCAGCAGTGCTGGTACTAGACGAGTTTTTTTAGAATTTACTTTACTAAAAATAAGATAGCAGCGCCTGAGCTTCGTTCTAGCACTGAGCGAAGCATCAGTTGTTGCTGTGGTAGACACATCTAAACTGGACACCTGGGAACACAAAAGCCATCTGATGTGGAGTTCAGAAGCATACGTGTAGAAGGCATCACAGGGACCTCAGTGTCCCTGTGTTCACAAAATGCCCAGAAGATATGGCAAATTAAGTCTAAAGTAACCATATCCAGTTTCTTTTCAGTATGACACAAATATTTTGGATGGGAAGTGAGCAGGTATCTGTCTAAAGGGGACACAGACAGAAAAAAAAATTAATATAGGGGTTCTAAACTGGGAGCCAGCTAAAAGTCAATCGCAATCTACCTGTTGAGCACAGCCATGTGATGGGTGAATCGCCACTTGGCTGGAAGAATCATTACTCCTGTCAGATAGCATCCAGAGTGGCAAGCTGATACTGGGGAGTAGGAGAGCACTGGGACTGGGAGTAAGTGCAGGTGTCCGTTGCTCTTTTTCCTTTTCCAGGAAGGACATTGATTGGTCAGGGAAAAGGTAAGGAGTAAGTCACCACCAACTTAGTGGCTGCTTGTGGATGCACTGCCTTGCTATGGAAACCTCTTCCTGGGTAACCAAAATGAGTTGTAAAGTGAAAAAGATGGCAGGAAGGGATATGTTTCAGGATGGTGAAAGGCTGGGTGTATCAGGAGGTGTGGGGTGACCTGAGTGGGGTGAGATGATCAATGGTTAGACTCTATTTATTATACTGGCCTTAAC
Organism: Rana temporaria; assembly: GCF_905171775.1. Lineage (NCBI taxonomy): Eukaryota > Metazoa > Chordata > Amphibia > Anura > Ranidae > Rana > Rana temporaria. Next base: position 358,917,194 of record NC_053489.1, on the reverse strand, counting down.
TTTTAAAGAGGCCCTGCTAGGTTATCTCCTTAAAAAAAAGCATGGAAGAAGAATCAGTATGGTTAAGGCAAAATAGGACTTTTAGTGCCCCCATTTGTTCTTGTGACAGAGTCGGTTGAGCTGAGCTGGAGTGCTTGTAGGATTCAATAAACCCTTGGGGAGTGTGTCTGGCAGTATACATAGGCGTGATACGTCAGTGCAGAACGGAGAACACTTGGCACTCAAGCATAGTGCTTTGTGTACAGAAGCCTTCTCATTTAGCTCCCTTATCTTCCTAGGACACCATTGAATTGCTCAGAAAATGTCCTATAGCATCTCTTATGCTATATACTGGTAGACATAATCAAAGGTCCCTTGTGCTTACAATCAAATAGACAAGGTCTGTGTGTATTGATGAATAAATAGGCAGACAGAGCAATCGTTCAAGTACACCTTGTCTTTGACTGCACTGTCACAGATTGTAAATGATTAACACTGACTGATAGATTTACTGGATCTCCAGTACTTTATAATGATCTGTAGCTGTCGCCTTATGTGTTCTCTGTTTCTTTCTTTTTTTATCTCCAGTGTTTTTAATCTTTTTTTTTTTTTCCTGTTTTGTTTGCAATCTGCTTTGTATTTGAATCTTTACCAGTAAATTCCACAATAAACAGAATGTACATAGAAAATATGCTTTGGGCTATTGCATCTGTTGTACTATTATGTTCTACTTTTGGGGAAGGAAATTTATGCGTCAGGTTGTCACTGACCATTACAAGAGCAAAAATATAAAAAAACAGCTGGTCAAAAATATAGTGCCTATAAGCACCAGATATTTGAAATGTGTTATGGCAAATTAACAAGAAATTAAAGAGTGTTCAGAATTGAAATATACATTTTGAAAAATTTGCCTAAAGGAAAAAAATCGACTTTTTAAAAATGTTTTTCCTTTTATTTAGAGGCTGTTTTTTGGAGGTTGGTGTACTTAGAGTACATTAGTTTATTTATTAGTGTTCTTTGTATTTATGTTTTTTTTTTCTTTTTTGCATATTTGATTGTCATTTTTGTAAAATTGCTTTCATTTTTTTTTTAAACGGATGTCTATGTGTTAAAATAGGCTAATGAGGGTCTATCGTTTGGCACCAGAACAGATCAAGAACCAGGAACAGAACTAGAACAAAACAGAAGCAGCATAGCTTATAGCAGTGGTCTTCCAAACTGCGACCCGGGGGCTGGATGCGGCCCTTTGCTTGATTTTATCTGGCCCTTGGGGCACTATTTCATTCACTGACACCAACAAAGGGGCACAGTTCTTCTCAATGACACCAACAATGGGGCCCAATAACACCAATGATGGGGGACTATTCCTTCCAATGACACCAACATGAGGTACAATTACTCCCAATGACACCAAAGATGTTGCACAATCCCACCCAATTACACCAAAGATGGGGCACAATTCCTCCAAATGACACCAACACTCTGGCCCAATAACACCAATAATGATGGTTGACCATTCCTTCCAATGACACCAACAATGGGGTCCAATAATACCAATAATGGGGGACCATTCCTTCCAATGACATCAACAATGGGGCCCAATGACACCAGTGATGGGGCATGATTCCTACCAAAGACACCAATGGTGGGGCATAATTCTTGTCACTGACACCAAAGATGGGACATTGTTTACACCAACTGATGCTGGTACTTTTTTCACACTACCACGCCCTCCCGGGACGTCCTCCTGCATCCCTCTCCATTAAGGCAGTATTCTCAAGCAATGTTATTAGGAAATGCTATGAGATAGAAAAAAGGAGGGGGAATGTGTTCTGTAGTCTTTGTATACGTCTTGTCCTAGAGTGATAATGCTGCTCCTCCATAGATACAGAAATGCAAGCAAGTAAGAATTCCCAACCTAGGACAGGAGGGGTGTAACTTTATAAGAAAAAAAACATCTAAGGACTGTATGCTGCAATACATTATATACTCTTTATATACACTTGAATTTCACCTTGCCTACTAACTCTAATATATTTTGCCTAAATGCCAGCATGCCAAATGATAAACTCAACTTCACTCATCCCTACTGCTAAGGAACCAGCCTGCCTTGTGAAAACACATATTTTAACTATCCCCCCCCCCCCCCCATCCTTGTGCATCCAGTCTTAAAAAGAGAAATATGACCAAACATTGCTTCTCTTTTGGCCACAGCTTTATTGGTGTAGGGACCTTCCCAGCAATTAACATTGCTTTAATGGGTTATGCCCTCAAGTTACATTTGTGGTCAGTCTAATGCCTGTCTGGCAGCGATGGTAAAGACAGGCCTTCTAGACTATGTCAGGTTATTGTTTATGTGTGCTCACAGTATAACTGTGACTGGCACTGCTTATTTGTTCTAGCTAGAAATTTCAATAAATCTGTGATCGTGTCCTTTTTCAACTTAATCAGCCTCTTTGTCATTTTTGGGCAATGCATGGTTTTTAGTTGGTTGTGATGGAGACTATACTTCTCAGCCGTCAACCCCACACCATGTTTATGCACAAAAATAATGAAAATTTAGGTTCAAATACATATCAAATACCGTATTTATCGGGGTATAGCGCGCTCCCGCGTATAGCGCGCACCCCTAAAGTTGCCCCAATCCTTCTGCGGCGTCCTCGCGTCCTCCCCGTTCGTTTCCCGCGCCGAGTTTGAATACTGCGCCGACATATACCGAGCGCAGTACACTCGTGTATCGTCGGGCAGGCTCGGCAACTCTCGCACTGACGTCCTGTACGTCCAGGACGTCAGCGCGAGAGGAGCCGAGACTGGCCGACGATACACGAGTGTACTGCGCTCGGTATATGCCGGCGCAGTATTCAAACTCGGCGCGGGAAAGCGGGTATCGGCGTATACCGTGCACCCACGATTTTGCCCTGATTTTTTAGGGCAAAAAAGTGTGCGGTATACGCCAATAAATACGGTACATATTTGTATGATGATTTAAAACATTTATTTGATAATGATTATGTATTCTTCCCCTGTTTTTTTTTTTAACATGTGACCAGCAGCAAAGGTCTAGAAGCTCCTCCCGCTGATGTTTACTTGCAGACAAACTGGGAAAAAGTTGGGTCACATGACAGCTGTATTTTGATTATGAAAATGGTACTTTTTTTTCAATTAAAATAAATACAGTGCTATCATTCATATACATAAAGAGAAGGGGTAATGTAAATTAAACAGTGTGTGTTTAGTATCCCTTTAAGATGACCAAAGATGGAGTGTTGTTTTTTGTTTTTTTCTGTTTTGGATCAGCCTTTGGTTTATTATAGCAAGTTTGACAGCTGGTTTATATGTATTACTTATGAATATTGCAGAAGACAGTCTCTTTGGTTTATCAAGCCAGCTTGATTTTTTTTCAATACCTTTGTATTAGAACCTGGCTGTGCTTAACAATTGTTTAATCAATGAGTGTTTATAGATTTAAAGAGTTGGTAGATGAAAAAGTAGCCTCTAGGGGCTTTAGGGAGCTTTATATATCCACTACAGGAATTTTCAGCCTGCAGTTTTCCAGCTGGTGTTGGTTCCTATGTTCTCTCATCAGTCAGTGAATAACTCGGGACTCACGCTTACATGCAGGCCCAGCTGAAAAGGCATAATGAAGTCTGGCTTTGCAAAGGTGACCAGAGATGGGGCTCATGTCTCTCTGAGAATGAAAGGGTGGGGGAGAATGTTTTCAGTGGCGCTGGTTCTTCCACTGTACTTATACGACTCCTCTCAAAGGAGCAGACAGTTTGAACCCCTTGCAATGTGAACAGCCTTTAGTAACTCAACCCCTGTGTATCTAAAAAAAAATGTCATGATATTTTTTTTTGACATTTTGGTATTTTGGTGCTGTTGATCTTCCCTATCTTCTTTATAACTACTGCTTGTCTACATGTACTTGCAATGGCTGCAAGTCGTTGCTAATGGTGGAACTTGACTGCACATTGAATGTTGGCACGTCTACTCAGGCCCCGTACACACGACCGAGTTTCTCGGCAGAATTCAGCCAGAAACTCGGTTCAGAGCTGAATTCTGCCGAGAAACCCGGCCGTGTGTACACTTTCGGCCGAGGAAGACGACGAGGACCTCGGCGAGGAAATAGAGAACATGTTCTCTATTTCCTCGTTGTTCAATGGGAAATTTCAGCTCGCCGAGGTCCTTGGCGGCTTCACAAGGAACTCGACGGACAAAACGATGTGTTTTGCCCGTCGAGTTCCTCGGTCGTGTGTACGGGGCCTTATAGTCTCCACCAGAAGCACATGTGACCGGTTGACATTTGACAACATTGAAGAGCAGTTAAGGCCCCGTACACACGACCGAACATGTCCGATGAAACTGGTCTGACCAGTTTCAGCGGACATGTTTGGTCGTCTGTACGTCCGACCGGACAATTTTCCGGCGGATCGGACAGGTTTCCAGCGGACAAATGTTTCTTAGCATGCTAAGAAACATGTCCGCTGGAAGCCTGTCCGTCGGACATATTCGGTCGTCTGTACAGACTCACCGGACATGTCCGATCGGCCGAAAGCCCTCGTATGCGTCAAAGTGATTCGACGCATGCGTGGAAGCATTGACCTTCCAGGGCCGCGCACGTCGCCGCGTCATCGTCGCGGTGACGGCGCGGCCACGTCACCGCGTATCATGTCCGCGCGGATTTCTGTCTGATGGTGTGTACAACCATCAGACAGAAATCTCCGAGCGGACATGTCCGCTGAAAACGGTCCGGCGGACCGTTTTCAGCGGACAGTCCGTCCGTGTGTACGAGGCCTAAGAGACAGAGAGAGATGGCAGGAACAGGAAGCGCCTGAGCAAGAGTTTTAGGGACAGGATCACTAGGCATTATTTTAATGAAAGATGTATACAGTAAAACCTTGGTTTGCGAGCATAATTCGTTCCAGAAACATGCTTGTAATCCAAAGCACTTGTATATCAAAGCATTTTTTTACAGAGTATAAAAGAGAAGAGAGGCATCTCTCAGGCCCCGTACACACGACCGAGTTTCTCGGCAGAATTCAGCCAGAAACTCGATCGGAGCTGAATTCTGCCGAGAAACCCGGCGTGTGTACACTTTCGGCCGAGGAAGCCGACGAGTTCCTCGGCGAGCCAAATAGAGAATATGTTCTCTATTTCCTCGTTGTTCAACGAGGAAAGTTGGCTCGCCGAGATCCTCGGCGGCTTCACACAGAACTCGACGAGCAAAACGATGAGTTTTGCCCGTCGAGTTCCTCGGACGTGTGTACGGGGCCTAAGCGTAGCAATAAGTTGCTAAATGTTGTACCATCATTAAATGTAATCATATTGCTACACTTAGAGGCTCCTCTCTTCTTTTTTATACTCAGTTGTGACATGACGCTACTCTTATATCAAGACTTGCAAAACGCTCTCAAACCAAGTTACTTTCAAACCAAGGTTTTACTGGTTTTAAAAGATTTTGTAAATTACTTTTGCAATTATGTAAACAAGTTAAAAGTTATATACGTTTTTAGTGTTTGAGGTTTTACATTTTGGATAAACATTCTTCGAACATTGTTCTTCAAATATTTAAGCTCAGCAGATGGAATTTTATTGTAACATTCATTACCAAAATATTCTTTATAAGAATAAACTCTCATAGATAAACAAACAGTTGATTTAAAACTACATATTTCCTAGGATCGATATCTCTTATATTTGTGGGTAGCCTTGGATGGCATCACAGACAGTCCTGATATGCAACATATAACCTGAACTTCATTATGCATTATATTTAAAACTTTGAAAAAAGCTGTACAATTTTCAACCCATAGAAGCAGGGGCGTTGCTAGGTGGCAAAAAGACCAGGGGCTTTAGCCCGAAGTCCGAGGCCAGCACTGGGGGGGGATCCAGGGTGGTCGAGACACAGAGTTTTTTGGCTGGGCGGTAAGGGTTGTGTGGCGGGGGGTAAGCTCACTTGCTGGTTGCTGCCTGGTTTACGATTGCCCATCAGTTTTGACCACTAAACTTACCTACCTGACACACTGACCATTACAGTGACCTATCTGACATATATACACTGACCTCTCCTACCTGACATACATACACTGACGGTAGAGACATACATACACTGACCTACTTACACCTACCTGACATACACTGACCTACACACACTGACCTACCTGACCTACTTACACCTACCTGACATACACTGACCTACCTGACATACATACACTGACCTACCTGATATACACTGACCTACATACACTGACCTACCTGACATACATACACTGACCTCATCTACCTTACCTACATACACTCACCTACCTGACATACATCTCCGCTGCCCTGATCTCTCCCAATCGCTGGGAGCGGGGATCTCAGTGATGTAATTCCCGCCTTCTGGAGTTTGCAGCGCCTATGATGGACATCACATGTCCCGCGGTCCCGGCATTGAACCAGTGGGACGTCCATCATAGGTGCTGCAGGCTCCAAAAGGCGGGACCTGCTATGGCACTCGGCCACACTCGGCGGAACAGTTTGGTCCCTGCTCGGCGCTTGAGGCTAACAATTGGACGGTGCATTCCTGAGACTCAAGGCTTTTCGGGGACCCATTCGGGGCTTCAGCCCACCCTCCCGACGCCCCTGTATAGAAGGAAGAAAGGACAGAAAAAATAAACAGAAGAATAAAAGTAGGCCTTCAAAACAAATCCAACCTCCAAAAGGTGAACACCACATACAGTATCTCACAAAAGTGAAAATATTTACAAATATGTGAGGGGTGTACTCACATTTGTGAGATATTGTACATAGTTGTACTTTGCATCAGTCCTAGATCTGATGCCTTAAAAGTTTGCCTTAAAAGTTTGATAGATAAGGTCCCCTTTCTCACTAATGTCAAAGTTGACCTGAGGCATACCTGCAAGGATATTATCATCGATGGGAATGCATGGAAACCAGTACTTTAAATCCACAACGTGCACAGCAAAGGAAATATTTGGTGTGAATAATGTTATAGAAAAATAGACAGAAAATGTGGTGTTAGTTGTGTAAAATGTGATCAGACTTAAAAAAAAAAATATCATTTTTATTTATTTTTTGCAGTTTTATAGTTGCTGGCAAGCAGCTAAATACACCATCCAGTTCTGGGATTTATGCAGCCATATTACACATTTCAAACTTCCAGATGACTTGACTTTGTTGTGCTGCAGTTAAAGCAGAATTAAAAGCACTATATTTACCTCCTCTATTGGGCTGGAGGTGTCCCTCCCTGGCACTGGCATCTTCCCCCGGGTGCTGGGATATCTTCATTGGCCAGTACTGGATGACATTGCTATTTCACATGTGCAGGAGTCAGTCATCGTGGCACATAGGGACGGTGCTGGCATTGTAAGGCTGGCCATACATGGTTCAAATCTCAACCAGTTCAGCAGGAACCGGACAGGATTCAAACCGTTAATGGGCAGGCTGAATGTACCAAGTTGATTGATCGATCTACTTGGGTACAACCAGCCTGACGGATTCTCTTGCAATTATCACTAGCAGCTGCTATAGTCACTAGCGATAATCACTGTCTTCTCCCAGTGGGGACTTCTTTGCTACCTTACCACCACATAATGGAGCTCTCCAGGGTTTTGCTCTTCCCATGCACCACTCTACTATATATACTCTCAAGGGAAAAGGAGGTCCAACTCAGGCAAATTCTTCATTGTGGTCACATATAATATTTTCATTTTGCTTGCCAGAAAAGTAAAGTAATTTTTTTATTATTACTCATTAACCTGCAGCTGATTTAAAAGATTATGAACCGGATTGACCCATGGAGTACTGCAGGTTTGCTGTTTTTCCAACACTTGAGTGATTACAAAGTGTTCTACATATGTGGGGGTTCTCTGCAGGCAAAACACAATCAAATATCTAGTGTACACATTTTGCCTTAATATTACATATCCCTATATAACATTACAAGTTCTAGTGCTCGTTTTGCACTTGCATTGGTTAGCAACACACAATAAAATGCCTATTGCTTAACATGCATTTTTTGCGTTTTTGATGCTTTTGTGATGCATTTTTGAAATGATAATGAAGCTTAGCAAATGCTCTGCGTTTGTTGGTTTTCTATTTGTTTTAAAGGGGAAGTGATGTCAAATGGGAAGTGATGATGAGAAAGTCGCTAGATTTGAGGCGTGGTTAGGTGTTGGTTTGGTTTCTGGTAGTTTTTTTTGTGTGTTTTTGGTGGCTCAGTAGTACTCACTGCTCATCAGTTTCTTAGCTTATTAGTACCACTCAGCAGATCTGTGGTACCACCTGTATAGTAGATCCCCCACTCTGCAGTCTCCTGGCTCAGCAGAACCTCTGCTCAGAATTTTCTCAGCTCAGTAGTACCCCCCCTTTCACCGTTTAGTACTACTCCCTGCTTAGTAGTACGTTCCCACCTAAGTAGTACACCCCCCCTTTCACAATCAGTGGTACACTATCCACCACCCCCCGCTGTTTCCCACTTAGGCCCCGTACACACGGTCGGACAAAACCGATGAGAATGGTCCGACGGACCGTTTTCATCGGTTCACCTCTGAAGTGGCCGTACAGCCTAATATGTAGACACACCGTCAGTCCAAAATCCGATCGGGTCAGAACACGGTGACGTCAAACACACGACGTGCTGAATAAAATGAAGTTCAATGCTTCCAAGCATGCGTCGACTTGATTCTGAGCATGCGCGGGTTTTGAACCAATGCTTTTCTGTACTAACCATCGGTTTGGTCCGATCGGGCAGCGGTCCATCGGTTCGGTTTTGAAGCATGTTTTAAAATTTTGGACCGAAGGAAAACAGACCGATAGCCTATACACACGGTCGGTTTGGTCCGATGAAAATGAACTTCGGTTCATTCTCATCGGACCAAACCGACCGTGTGCATGGGGCCTTAGTAGTACATTCCCCATACCCCCCTCTACTCAGCAGTTTCCTGCCCATTCAGTAGTACATTCTTCACCACCACCCCCTGCTAAGTAGTACTCCCCATTTGTTTAGTAGTAAATTGACAGATAACCACTAGGTGCAACCGCCAGCCTCGTTCAGTATAATGGCAGGTTGCTGGCAGCCACAGCTATTCATGGCTCTTCACACAGCCTGAGATAGTTACGAATAGCTGCAGCCACCAGCAACCTGTCATTATATTGAACAGGGCTGGCGGCCGCACCTAACCACTCAAAGCCGGAGCAGGAATCAGAAGCTTCCTGCCACTGCAATTCGCACTAGCCTAAATGAGAAGACTCTTGCCGCTGCAATTCGTACTAGCCTAAATCACAGCTGTGAATGTAGCCTAAGAAATCTGACATTCTAAAGCCTTGTACACACGATCGAACTTCCATCTGACTTTTCCGTGGATTTTTGTGCAAAGGGGCGTTGGCCGTGAACTTGGTATGTATTCACACAGCAGAACATTTTCAGCCAACATACACTCAACCACGTGGTTTTTCAGCTCTTTACCGCCACCCTTTGGGTAACTTCTGCTATGGTTGTCTGATGTTTATCATTGGTTCGGAACATGCGTGTTTGTACTTTGGATTTTCTGTACACACGATTGGATGATCCAACGGAACACATGTTTTGTCGGACAATTTGAGAGCATGCACAGCCAACATTTGTTGTCGGAAATTCCGACAACAATTGTCCGATGGAGCATACAGACGGTTGGATTGTCCGATAAAACTCAGACCATTGTTGTCGGAAAATCTGATTGTGTGTATGGGCCTTAAGACTATCTTGGACGTTCTAGAAAAGTGTTTAGGCCCTGATGGCTTGTGGAGTTTTTCCAGGTGTGCCTAGCCAGGAGGTGGCCTGAGAGTAAGACCCCTTTCACACTGAGGAGTTTTTCAGGCAGTACAGCGCTAAAAATAGCGCTGCTATACCGCCTGAAAAACTCCTGCACTGCATACTCAATGTGAAAGCCAGAGGGCTTTCACACTGAGGCGATGCGCTGGCGAGAGAGAAAAAAAATCTCCTGTCAGCAGCATCTTTGGAGCTGTGAGAGGAGCGGTATGTATACCGCTCCTTCACCACTCCTTCCCATTTAAAACGATGGGAAACCGCGGTAATACCGCCCCTAATGCGCCTCTGCAGAGGCGCATTGCGGGCGGTATTAACCCTTTATCGGCCGCTAGCGGGGGGTTAATACCGCACCGCTTGCGGCCGAATCCCGCGGCAAATTCGACGGTATAGCGCCGCTATTTTTAGCGGTTCTATACCGCCACCGCTGCTCCCTCCCCAGTGTGAAAGGGGCCTTAACCAAGAACATATTGAAGAACTTATTTTAAAAAATACATTGAACTTGTTCATGGCCAACTACAGGGAAGCACTGACTGGCCTTCACAGACCGTTGCCCTCACAGCTCCTACTAGTAGAAGAGTATTAAAAATGAAGATTATATTATGTCTTTAGTCTGGCACTTTCAAAACAAGTAATGCTGAATAACAATAATAGAAGGATCACTCAGAACTTCAACTGTGTCTTGCGATCTTTTGCTCAAAACTGTTTTACAAAAAAAAAATTATTCAGCCCGTTTAGTGCAATCATTTTCAATCATTTAGTGTAATCTATTTTTATTTTGAAACCGTTGCTTTATTGAAATACATGGATGGCCACGATAACATAACAATGCTACTAAAAAGCAACTAATTATTTTACGCCTATAGTTCTCTTTACTGGACGGTGAAACAACGTATATCAAGAGACCAATAGCCGCATTTGATATTTGATTAACATGATGGTTCTTATTATGTTGGACAATGTTATACCAGAAAAATAGCGTGGATCATTTCTCCTTTAAGCTGTTGTGAATCTAAAGTATTGTCTGGGAGGGAGCTGTGTGCTGCTCATTTACAAAGCAAATAGTAAAGATGTATGGAAATTCAATGTACACTTTGGGGAATAGGGCAAAATGGGCAAATATTTACGTAACATAGCTACTTTTATCCATTCTTCCACATGGATTCTGTTTATAATGTGCTCTGACAGTGCATTTTTTTCATGGTGTTGTGTATATAAATGTGGCTCTATTTTGCTGATCAAAAGTGTATGCATGTCTAAGGATTCCCCTCACTGTTTATCGCTGTCATAGAGTGTCAGCTTCTGTGGATTTTACACACAAATGCATACACGCAGAAACTGAAAAAACGAGGTACAAGTGGCGTGTGCCTCTAAGTGCTGGTTGCCACGACAACAGCAAATGTCAGGTTCCGTGCGGTGAATAGCCGTTTCTATGGTAACTCCATCCTTTTCAGAGAGGTGCTGTTATAGCTGGAGTGACAGGTCTGGGGGAGGGGGAGGTATGGGGTAGCCTGGAGTTTATATGTCTGTCTGAGCATATATGTGTTCTAAACACTGATCTGCAAATTTACTGTTATTTTGCAAGAGATACAGATGAACATGCATTGCTCAGCATTTTCCATATGTTAAGTATGTAACAAATACACTGTAAGCCTTATACATCTTGCAAAACCTTCTCTATGATATATGATTAAGGGATGTATGCATGCATTTGGTCATTATAGTATGCCCTTTAGTATCTGTAGTTGTATGATAACAAACAGGACATGCCCCTGTGTATTATTTGCCATGGTTAGACACCTATACTATACAGTACATTTGAGAATGAACAGCCGCTGTGTTTCATTGTGAGGGGATCCAGATTTCTCCTGTCACCCCACTCTTTGTATTGCCCGCCCCTAGCATCTGTGAGCAATGTTTTCCCCTCAATGTAGCAAGGATACATCTGTTAGACTGGAGGATCTCCCAGAGCTTGGGTAGAAGGACAGTTCCGAACATTACAGGGATTCGTATGTGCTCCTGGGAGACAACAGCTGGGGACCAGCTCTCTACATAGGGATAAATCTAGCACAGAGGGGCACAGGCCGGCCTTTCCAGAGGCAGAAAGAACGACTAATTGAGAGGAAGAGACAAGAAAAGATCTAAACAGCAAACGCAACAAACAAAAAAAAAAAAAGATAAAATTACTAGAGAATTAAGATGAACTAAATACATAGAGCAAGCAGAGTGACAAAGGAACACGACCAAAATGATACAGTACAGAGCAGTGACACAGAAATACAGAGAGACAGATGCAAAGCCCCGGGCAGAGCACAGAGACATACACAAACAGACAGAAAGAGGCAGAGATACGTTTTGACAGTGAGAGAAATGAGGAAGCAAGAGAGTGGGACTGACAGCCTTGAAATACTCAGGGAGTTGCATGTAGTTCTGTGTAATATGTAGTTATATAAGAGTTACATAAATTACACATATACAGTGTGTGTGTGTTCGTGTGTATATATATATATATATATATATATATATATATATATATATATATATATATGGTATGTTTGTAAAAAAAAAAAATTGTACCTACACCATTTTGAGATATAAGAACATATTTGTGAACCCTTGGGAACTTTAGAATTTCTGCATCAATGGCTCCTACAATATGATGTGATCTTCAATCTGTCTCATTATAATAAATGCAAGCTAATCTTATTTAACAGACAACACACACATATTTCATATTACCATATCTGTTATTGATCTAATGCTTAAAACAACTAAGGATAATGATGGAAAAACAAATAGTGACTCTCTGTTGAGGCGGATCAGTAAGATTTGGTAGCTAGGAGTTTTTTTTTTTTTTTGCTCATTTTTTTATACAACCCTGTTTAGATTCATGTAGATGTTTGAGACCCATTGCTTTGATTAGAACCCTGGCATTACAGTAGAACGTTGACCCTGAGGTCAGGACTTGGCCATTTTAAAGCATATCATTTCTGCTGTTTTAATGACTCCGATGGTAATTTATGCCTTTCTAGACTGTTGTCATGCTGCATGACCCAACTTCTGTTGAGTTTTTAGATCCCAGACAGATGCCTTGACATTCTGCTATAGAATTTCCTGATAGCTTGGAGGTCATTACTTCTGCAATGACTGTAAGCCATTGAGGCAGCAAAGTAATGCCAGATCATTAACTCCTTACACTATGCTTTACAGTTGTGATGATGTTTTTTGGTTGATAGGCAGTGTTTTGTTTTATCCAAAACCATATAACTATAAAGAACCTTTCATGGCCAGCCACTGGTTATCCTTGCAGTCAGCCAGTTCCTCTGTGGATACTGGTTGAAATGTTGTATAACCTAGTTGCTACTCTTGTTCTCACCCTATTACTATCTGTGGTTGTTGTTTTTCTGGTTCGTATTCTGAATCTTGCTTGAGGATTCAGTACTTCTTGTTCTCGACTGCTTCCTACTAATGTCATATAACCTCATTTTGGACATCCATACCAAAAACTGGAGTTCGGCCCTTGAGTAAATCCACATTCCACCACTGGAGACAAAGAAGGCTTAGGCCTCGTACACACGACAAAAACCAGCAAGAAACTTGCTGGGAGATATTTTTTTCTGCCGAGGAAACCGGTCGTGTGTACATTTTCGTCGAGGAAACTGTCGAGAAACTCGACAAGCCAAAAAGAGAGCAAGTTCTCTATTTCCTCAACGGGAATGGAGAAACTTGCCTTGTCGAGTTCCTCGACAGCCTAACAAGGAACTCGACGAGGAAAACGATGTGTTTCGCCCGTCGAGTTCCTCGGTCGTGTGTACGAGGCCTGACACAAACCCATTATAAAAATTTGGCAGACACTTAATTTCTGATTTTTTTTTAGCTGTCCTTAGTAGTGCTGTGGAACATTCAAGTTTATATTTTTGACCAAAATATTACAGTCAGCATTGTTTTTTTTGTTTTTTTTGAGCACTGCTATTGTCAAGTACTTTTCTTATAGTAGTTGTATAAATGCAGATAATATCGAGTGCAAAAGAGGAGACTTAGGCCCCATACACACGATAGAATTTATCCACGAATACGGTCCAGCGGACCGTTTCCGCGGATTAATCCTCTTGTGGATTTCGGCGGATTTTCATGCAATGGTGTGTACACACCATCGCATTGAAATCCGCGCCGAAATCCTCTTGCGATGACGTGTCGCGCCGTTGCCGCGATTATGACGCGGCGACGTGCGCGACGCTGTCATATAAGGAATTCCACGCATGCGTCAAATCATTACGATGCATGAGGGGGATCCCTTCGGACGGATGGATTCGGTGAGTCTGTACAGACCAGCGGATCCATCCGTTGGGATGGACTCCAGCAGATGGATATGTTCTGCATGTCAGCAAATATCCGATCTGCTGGAATCCATCCCAGGGGAGATATATCCGTGGAAAAAGATCCGCTGGCGTGTACACACCATAGGATCTATCCGCTGAAACCCATTTGCTGGGATTTATCTGCGGATGGATTCTATCGTGTGTACGGGGCCTTAGATTATTAGACACCCTTTCGTAAATCTTTATTTTGACAGGAGCTTGAACAGTTTTTCCTGTTCAGTCCTCAGAAATCTCTGTCAAAATCCATCAAATACAGGCCACATATTACGCTCTTTTTATTAGGTGGAATTTCCTCTCTCACCCTGCCAGGCTTCCCCCTCTAAACATTTTGAGTGACTGTGCCCATTTTTATTTTAATTTGTATTTATTCCATTTTTTAAAACACAGATATAATTTACATTACATTTCCAATAAGCGTACAAAGACATAAATAACAAAAATAACAACAGTAACAGCAATATGGGTCTATCCTGCATCTTCCTGATTTTTCATCTCTCTTTTATCTCCTCCTTCCCCTTTTCCTCCTCCCTCCCAAAAAAAAAACAAAAAAAAACACAACCCCCCCCCTCCCCACTTCCTACCCATAACCATCTGTTTAAGTGCTATATACCCAACTGTGCCCATTTAACCTAAAAAAGGTATTCTTTGTGAAAGAGTGTGGTGTGTGGTCTTGATTTTGTGTATTGTTTTGTGGATTTGGTTATTGTTGAGATACACCTGGAGTTGTTGCCACCTACCAAGGATGTAACTGTGGCCATGGTTGTGGCCTGGAGTGGTGCATTTCTTATTACTGTGGAGGTCTTATGAAATCTCTTTTGAACAGACCTCATTGCACATCAAACGAATCCTGCAGTGAAAAGAAAATATTGTGCATTTTTAGGATAAGTCAAGTGAAGGACAAGACTTTTCAAGATGTCATTTGACTAGGTGTTTACATGCTTTATCTATCAATGACCTTGATGGTTTAAACAATTTTTAAAGTGAATATATTAGGCAAAATTTACAAAGCTAACACACCAGGAGAAGGATTCTTTCAACTTATCCATCATTTAATACTCATTCATCCGACAAAAGGGGCAATTTGTAAGCTCCTTAAGGCCCCGTACACACCATAGAATCCATCCGCAGATAAATCCTAGCAAATGGGTTTCAGCGGATAGATCCTATGGTGTGTACACGCCAGCGGATCTGTTTCCGCGGATATATCTCCCCTGGGATGGATTCCAGCAGATCGAATATTTGCTGACATGCAGAACATATCCATCTGCTGGAGTCCATCCCAACAGATGGATCCGCTGGTCTGTACAGACTCACCGGATCCATCCGTCCGAAGGGATCCCCCGCATGCGTCGTAATGATTCGACGCATGCGTGGAATTCCTTATATGACAGCGTCGCGCACGTCGCCGCGTCATAATCGTGGCGACGGCGCGACACGTCATCACCAGAGGATTTCGGCGCGGATTTCAATGCGATGGTGAGTACACTCCATCGCATTAAAATCTGCTGAAATCCTCGAGAGGATTTATCCGTGGAAACGGTCCGCTGGACCGTATCCGCGGATAAATCCTCCCGTGTGTATGGGGCCTAAGGGTAGGGACTGATGTGAATGTACATTGTATATGTAAAGTGCTGCATAAATTGACGGCGCTATATAAGTACCTAAAATAATAATAATAATAATAATAATAATAATAATTACAGTAAACACATACAAATACAATACACATAAACACAGGCAAAAAGAAGTGATAAACTAAGAAGCACCAGTACAAAATAATCTCTTTGGGATCTATAGTAATACCTATACCATGGAATTATGGGAGATTCTCAGGGTCCCATGCCCACTGTGCCCATGCTGATGCATTCACTAAGGCCCCATGTACACTGCTGCTGCTAAACGGATGTTCAGAGGCAGTTGTACATTTTTTTAAACTGCCCCTGAACTCATTCAATGCTATCTTATGTGTACATGTACACAGGTTTGTTTACTGTCGTTTTTAGGCAGTTGCGTTTATAGACCTTTTTTGAAGGCAAAAAAATGAGTTTAGACGCAGAAGTTTCTGACGTTTCAGACGCCAAATGCTTCTAAATGCAGTAACCCGTGTTTAGCAATCTTTTGTTAATAGGCGTTTTGGCTATTTAAAAAAATAAATATATGTATATATATTTTTTTAAACGCTTCTAAAAGTAAATTCGGCAAAACGCCGCTAAACGTGGCATGTAAATGTGTCGAAACTGATGTTTTAAACATGGTTTACTATCTGTCAAGTTAAATTGTTCAGGCGAGGTTGTAAAAACGTCCCGTGTACATGGAGCCTAAGAATCATTGCACTTACAATGATTTCCCTTCTGCACCAGCTCTCTCCTTTCACTTGCTGGTATAACAGGCTTTGCTGAGGCAGCGGGAGCCATTGGCTCTCCTGCTGCTGTCAGTTGAATCCTGTGACGAGGGAGTGGAGAGCGAGCCATGCCACACTGTCTGTGTCTGTCGACACAGGCAGCGCAGCTCAAGATTGAGCCCGAATGTGTGCCAGCCTAGGAAGTGGCTTTCTATGGTGGCACACTAAGAAGAGGAGAAGCTAGGAGCGCCAGCAGGGGACCTGACACCTGAGAAGAAGAGGTTTGGGGCCATTCTGTGCAATTCCAAATTAGTTTACAATCACTTTAGCCTAGGTTTACACTGATCTCACACGATTTCAAACCTGCATGTCATCAGTCTGACTTCAGGAGCAATTTCAGAGACATCTGTGCGGGTTCCTGCACAGCTATCTATTGAAATCCCCCCCCCCCAAAGTCGCCAAAAGTAGCGCAGGAACTCCTTATGGAAATGGGTGCAGTGCCACAAAGTCAGCGTTGCACTAGTTCAGACAGTGCCGTTGCCGGCAATAGCATGGGCTCAAACTTCTTTATTGTATGCACCACTTGGAGCTAAGGTCCAGGCAAATAGCTAAATACACAGATAAGATACATAGAAGGGCACTGTTTACCAACCAAATTTTTTTTTAGCGATTTATACTTTCTTCCACAAAACACACTCTTGTCTGACACAAGAAGACTTGGCCTGATTATTCTCTGCTGCAGTTTCACTTTCACTTACATTCCTCCTCCTTACCTTTCATCTGTGACTGCACAGTGAAAGGAAAAGCAGCAGACTGGTCAACTCATCTTCCCGTAACTCTGATCTCTCCGGCTTGAACTGCAGCACACCCCAATTGTCTTTTTGCTGCTGCTCTCTTCTACAGGAGGCTAATACTAGGTCAAATTCAAATACACTGCTTATAAAAATTCACTGTTTGCAGTAAAACACATTAGGAATGTAATAATGATGAGAGCTGCATTAATCTGTGTCTTTTATATACATGCTTGGAGTTCAGATTTAAATAAACAGTCCTCTACACAATTTTTTTACAGAAAATAATAATTGTTCTTTTATTATGACACATACTAACTATGTGATGTTATTGTGCATTTTTGTCATGGCAAACCCAGATCACCTTATTGTTGGCACAAAAGACTATTTGGCATCATTTTTGAGGTAAAAAAGGGACAAGATATGCAAAGTGCACTAACCCAAATTGATCACATTTTGTCAGTTTGAAGGACACAGAACAAACAATGAGTGTTAATTGGCTACCGTGGGTCAGTAAATTTGATATATGCATTATAAACCAAAATGTTTAATGTCCTTATCTCATACCTTACAAAATGTTTTGTGCAGTATGCAGATTTAGCACAAACAAAATTGCACTGTATGAAACATTTTGTTACAATTGTCTTTATTAGCCAGTTGTCCAAAATATTTGTTTAATATTTATTTAAATGTGTGCACAGTTACAATGATTAGATTATGTTGGATTGGCAGCTCCAAATAGCTATTAAAGGAAATATTAATAGCATTATTGGTTGTTTGTTATTTTAAAGGTTTCTATTAAAAACTTATAGTCGATTCATTAAGCAAATCTGGAGTTGGAAGTGGAAGAAAAGCTTAACTATAACAATTCTTTAAAATGTTCCATCCCTATCCTCCTACCTATCAAGCATGCTCTGTAATGTGCCTATTTTTAACCCACCCTGGCCTGGCCACAAGACCCTGCAGCTCTGGCTCTCCTGTATACAGGAATGCTTGGCAGTGGCTGTGAATTCTGGGAGCCGTGGCCACATAGGGCAAGCACCAGACGAAAACTAGCTTTCTGCCACCAGTCCCTCTCATACTCTAGCCCATAATGTTTCTTTACCTAGTGAATGCAGCTATATGGTCCTATGTCCCCTGTGCAGTAGGGGAATGAGACCGCTGCTTCAGATGAGTGCACCTCGGTGGTGAGTCATAGCTATGACTAAGCATTGTACAACAATGTGAAACGCGTCAGCTATATCATCCCACCGTTTGCTGTTTCTCTGTTTGTGCAGTGTTTTTTTACTGGATTAAAGGCTGTTATTGTTTTTTACATTTATCGGAGTGCGGCTGTCCATACCTTTTTGCTTCCATTTATATGTCCCCTGTGCAGTTCCCTCACAGCTGGGGGTACTAAATGACAACTAATCCAGCACTGCAACACTGCCTGAGACTGCTGGTCCCTTCAACACCGCTGTGTTGACATCATTCCTCTTCTGGATCCTGAGAGTGCCCTTGCAGCTGGCTGGACATCCAACAGGAAGTGTCCAAATCACGCAGGCAGGAAGGACCCAACCACCCAACCAGGAAGTAAATAGAAGAGGAAAAGGCTCAGGGTTAGAGTGTCACATAACCAAGGCTAAGTAAAAAGGGGGCATTAGATATATATATATATATTTTTTTAATACCATGATTACAGAGGGGTAAGAGGGAGGTGTGGGAGGGTGGATATCTTTATCCCGGAGATATACTTTGTTATTAAAAATTCAACCTTTTTGGGTTTATTTACCAAAGTAGAGACCAATTGCTTAGTAAAGGAAATATTCACTTTGCAAAGTGAATGTTTGCTGAGATTAGTAAATAACGTGAAACTGTGTTCACTTCAATCATCCAGTCATGTGCAAGAAAAATTCCTGCTTTTTTCCATCCACATGATTGGGTGAACACACAGCTTTACCTATTTTATCAAACTTCAGTGAACATTAACTTTCCTTGGTGTACAGTCTCTACTTCTTCTATAAACAAAACCCTTTGAGGTGGCCACCTCTGTTAAAACAATGAATTTTCTATGCGGTTGATATCTCAACAGTAGTCATTGCAATGGGCAAGCGATCTGCAAGTCGCTTCATTAAGCACAATGTAAAAATGTGAATAGGCTAAATTCACAAATCTAAAACACTAGAATAAGGCTCATAATGTGGCAGTTATTTAATTATTAGTCCAATGAGGTTTGAAAATTGCAGTTATTCTATTTTTCCTTTTAAAGGATAAGTTCGCCCTTTACTAAAAAAGTAATAAAGCCACTTTTTTTTACATAAAATATGATTTTTTTTTCTTTGTAATGGACCTGCACAGCATTGCACCCATGATCAGCAGATCGTGTAATGCTACAGTCCTACTGACTGTCTGTGTTTCTGTCTGGCTGTACCTCCGATATGGTTACACTGTGAAGCATGAATGAACTACCACAGTGCTTAACAGCCCTGTGGTAGTTCATTGAAAACTACAAGCCAACAGCTGCAAAGGCTGTCAGACCTTGTCGTTTTCCCATTCACGGAATGCTATGAATGGATGACGCGGCAGGGCGAGTGGAGCTCCGCCCGGCCACATTTGTTGCAGACTGTGACAGCTGGGGGGGAGGGGGGGGGCAGTGCATCTGTAACATGTTAAATGTTACACCCTGAATATGGTTACAAAAGGTGAACTTACCCTTTAATTATGTAGTTTTCCTTTATGGAATTTGTTTTTATGAATGTATCCACAATAATAAAATAAAAAGTGTGCAATTATACAATTTTTGCATTGAAGTAAGCAAAGCATTGCATGCTCCTTCCATTGTATACATCACAGCTGCAGGTTCATATGGAGGTACAGACCTACCACAATGGGGCTGGCGGAAGCAAACAATAAACTACAAGTGCTATGACATCACCACATTTGTGTTGATGGAATCTATGAGTTCCTTTGCATTGGCTTTCCATCCACAAACCCCTGGGAATGGATCTACCAATGGATGAGGCAGTTGGTTCAGATAAGTGGGGTGGGTGGGCAGTTTAAGGGTGGTGGGTTGGGTAATGTTACACCCTAAATATGTGTGTAACATGATACATGGTCATAAGGTGTACTAAGCTTTTAACTTTCCTTTTCAATACTAGGAACAGTCTTACTAATTTAAATAAAACCATGAGTTCAACTTTGTTATACTCAACCCCCATACATATAACTTCCCAAATAATATACTGTTCCTCCACTATAGACAGCAAATCCTTTGTACACATACCAATTAACCTTACATGTCAGAATGTGTTACTCTGTTCACTAATATCGCTACATGCAGCTATAGCAGACAGATACAAATTACACTACACCCATTGTCCTGTATATTACACCTGCAAACTCAGCTCTCCATTCAGACGTCTATATATCAAACTTATATCTGTACTGCCTCAAACAATATGCAGCCCTCATCCCACTGTCAAGAAATCCATTCAACTGCCATGGTTGTCATCGCCTATAATTGAAAACCTCAGTGCTATGCCACATAGCTTTTTATGACATTACAGCTGTGTGAAATCAAATTTGACCCTAAGTCTCTTTCGCTACTGGCAAAAACTGGCAGCGTAAATAATACTGTAACAGGGAAGTAGAGTAACAATACATTTTAAGATCTTGAGAAGATCAAGTCAAAATTTGACTATTTTTGAGTGTACCAATCAAAGAACAGTAAAGAGTATCCTAAGAGAGATCCATATAATCTGAGCCACTGAACCTCTACATCCACAGATGCAAGTCTGTATGAGTGACTAATGTATGAAGTGAAGATAGCTGCCCAATGTTCCACAGTTTTGTGTGGGATGAAGCTTGAAGTCTGAAGCTTGAAAAAGTATACAAGCTTATCATGTGTTGGATTGCTATACACTTCAATTGGAGATCCTGAAAGACACTAAAAAATAATGTAACACATTTTTAATGTGATTTCATGCCCTTCCTTTTCTTAAAGCGGATGTGCCATGGGAACAAAATATTAAAAGTCAGCAGCTACAAATACTGCAGCTGCTGACTTTTAATAATAGGACACTTACCTGTCCTGGAGTCCAGCGCCGATCGCAGCAGAGCACGAGCGATCGCTCGTCACTCTGCTGCTCCCCCCGCCATCCACGCTGAGGGAACCAGGAAGTGAAGCGCTGCGGCTTCACTGCCCGGTTCCCTACGGCGCATGCGCGAGTCGCGCTGCGCCCGCCGATTGGCTCACACGCTGTGTGCTGGGAGCCGAGTGTTCCCAGCACACAACGGGCGACAGACGGGATGTGACGGAATGCCCGTCTTTCGCCCGTATCGTGTGGCCGGAAGTGGGTGCAAATACCTGTCTTTAGACAGGTGTCTGCACCCCCCTCCCCCCTGAAAGGTGTCAAAAGTGACACCGGAGGGGGGAGGGTTCCGATCAGCGGGACTCCACTTTAGGGTGGAGGACCGCTTTAATAACTAGCTTTTCAATGGCTACATCAAGAAGCTCAAGCCTGAAAACACCTAAAAATGTAATGTGTTTTCAATCATACATTAAAAACGCTCCAAGAGCCCTTGAAGAAGATCAAAAGTGAACCTAGATTTAAAGGTTAAGTCCACCATTTCCAGAAAACAGCTTATGCAGTCAAAAGGCCCCAATAGGTATAAAAACTATGCTTCTTTGTAAAATGTTCATTACATTTATTGTTATACTTGTAGGCCTTTTGGGCCTTCCAGTAAGCCTGGCTAGCAATCTCTACGTCCTGCCTTATTGCTAGGAAGTGAAATCCATTGGTTTTCACTTCTGTAATGTTGGATGTAAGTGTCCAATGCTTTGCAATGAGGCAAGATGTGGGGATTGCTAACTGGAAGTTTTCAGCCCGGAATCTGGGGGGCCCAAATAGTCTACAAGTATGATGATAGAATTAATAAAAAGGCTATACAGTTTTTTCATATATACTGGGGTCCCATCACTGCATAGGCTGTTCCCTGGAAAAGGTGAACTTAGCCTTTAATATAACTAGTTTAGTGAAAACACCCAAATGCACAAAACTATGAGTATATCCAAGAACTCCTCTTTTAGTTCAAAAGCTTCAAAAGGGCGTTCTCGGGTATACTTGGTTCAATGACCACAGTACTTCAGATTCATCAGACAGAAGCAGGTATTCTTCTGATATATACAAATTGCACAAAGCAGTTTCCAGAATCTGAGCCTCAGGCTGAACATAGAAGCAGATATGTATACAGTACATACACTGCCTAGAAATGGAGGGGGCCAATGGGGGAGAACTGAAATCCAATGCTACAAACATGGCTTTGACCGTACACTATTTTCTAGGTAGCATTTAGAAAATAGTGTAGTTGTTTGGTTCCTAGTTGGCCTTACTGGCAAAACTTTAAGGCCTCGTACACACGACCGAGAAACTCGTCAGAATCCATCAAGAAACTTGGTGGGAGAGCTTTTTTGCCGAGGAAACCGGTCGTGTGTACGTTTTTCATCGAGGAAACCGTCGAGGAACTCGATGAGAAAAAAGAGAACAAGTTCTCTTTTTCCTCGATGGGAGTCTTAAGCCTCGTACACACGACCGAGGAACTCGACGGGCGAAACACATTGTTTTCCTCTTCGAGTTCCTTGTTAGGCTGTCGAGGAACTCGACAAGGCAAGTTTCTCCATTCCCGTCGAGGAAAAAGAAGACATGCTCTCTTTTTGGCTCGACGGGATCCTCGACAGTTTCCTCGTCGAAAAATGTACACACAACCGGTTTCCTCAGCCAAAAAAAAATCCCAGCAGGGTTTCTTGCTGTTTTTTGCCGAGAAACTCGGTCGTGTACACGGGGCCTTAGGCGCTTGTAGGCATACCCTTTTCAATAATTTATTGCATTACCTTGTTATATAAGCCTACAAAAAGGAATAAAAAATGTTATATTTCATTACCACATTATTGGTATGCAAAATGTATAAAGAGAGATGTGGTCTTAGTGAATGGTGCATGAAATAAACGTAGGGGAGCACATATAGTAACTGAAATCTAGCCTATGAATGGGGCTTCTTATGGTTCATCCCTATGCACTGTGAGGGGAATTTATTAATCAACTTACAGAGTGACACTTCTATTTTGTGGAAATCAGGCTACAGCTAGAGATGGCTCTGCGACACCTGCAGTCCTGGGTAGCTAAAAGTGACAGTCATGCAGACACCTGTTGCAGAGCAGTTTGGGGCAGGTTTCTAGAAAGTGGACAGGCGCAAATAGTACCTCTTCTCAACAGAATGAGGGACATTTCAGTTCATGAATTAGGTTGAGATGTTATAGTAAATCATAAAAAGTATCACTGCTCTTGTTCTCTTTCTCTATTTATTCAAATTATAACTAAAGCGAAAACAATTTTAATGGAGGAGGCAATGGTGAAACCAAAGTCAGGTGCTTTTTTCCATCTGTACCTCAATGGGGAACCTTTACTTCCTATTTTGTAAACACAACTGGAAAGTGAGAAAAAAATCTTTTCATAGCATGCAAAATCCCCTCTTGGACAGCTGTTATCGCAACCAGTGTCCCCCCATTGGAAGATTTCCACGTTCTTCTTCACTTTATGTCCCAGTGACAATGGTCTTTAGGACAAACAGAGAGAGAGAGACTGAATCTCCCAAACGGGGATATAGACAATAATAAAGGACAACGTTTCTAACCAATGACCGTTCTATCAAAATCTAAAATAAAAATATTGTCTTATGATACAATTTAATAAAAAAAACAAAAACATATATATTTGTTTTTCAGTAGCATTTGTTATTGCTTAACTTTATCATGCGTAGAAACCATGTGTTCACTGAACTTTCTTTCTTTAGCTCTCTAATGAGATCCAAATTGCACATGGTATAGGCTTACACATATTCAAGCTCACTGATCTGAAGCCAATACTGTGATTAGCCCTAGAGATGATGCAGACTAAACACACTAACCAGTCCCTATGGATACTTGGGGCTATTTAATCTATTAAAGGTAACACATTCAATTCAGAGCTTTACCAATGCAGAAATCTATGTTTAACTTGCAATTGTGTATATTCTTGTTGCCCGTATTAGGTATGTTATCCATATTTCCTTCAATCCCAAGAATAGCAGCAATCGGCAGCACTGGCATGACATTTCTTAGCTGTCAACCATGTAGAATAGCAATAAACATTCCATCACTAACGAGAAGAATAAGATGTCATGAACAAAATGAAGTTCAATAATTGCTTATTTTCTTAAACACATAATATGGATGTAATTGTAATGCAATCATTAAGTGATAGCATTTACTAAGTATTTAGAGCTTTCAGTTCACTTTAAGCTTTTAAAGTGGTATGTGTCAAAGGTCACTTTAGGCAGGTGAATTTCCAAGCTGCTATGTAGGTTGTCTGTTTTGCACAGTCAGCTCATACATATTCTGTATTTGAGAGACAAGCTAGCCTATTTATTGGTGATGTGTTCTGGGTCAGCACCACGGGGCAGCACAGCAATATGATGAATATTACTTATTCTGCATTTTACTCTTTTTTCTTAGCTGATGATTAGCGTTTTGTCAATCAGTCTATTCTAAACAGGGAATATATTAAATGGGCAGGTCACCGAATGCATCAAATAAATATCCATCCTGCATATACATATCTCTAGTAACATACTGTAGAACTTGGTAATGTGTGGACTTCCTTATTTATATATGTGAACAGCAAATATACAAAGTACACTGATCCACATTAAGCAATCTGTTTATTTTCGCTGACCTATAGGCAGTAAAGTACAGTGTGCATTCACAGAAGGTGTTTGGATGCCATAATTTCCAACATAATTCCAAGGTTTTGTCCCTTGCTTTAGGATAATGGGTGGGGTCATGGAAATTAATGTATGCCTCTGTGGTTAATTGCATCCAGAAATGCTCTCTTATGGCACAGATACAGTCTACATTTACAGAATTATAAATTTTTGTAATTTTAGCTTGAACACAACTGTTTCAGCCTTTCAGTGCAAAATATGGAAAACATGACTCAAATTGGGATTTGCAGATACCCCACTGGGGCTAGTTATCTTAGGATGAAGTGGGAGAAAAAGCAATTCCTCCATAGTACTAAACATTAGGGATTCCTGCACATTATGTATCACCCCAGAACTCTATAATGCCTTAAAGCAGAGCTAAACTTTCTTAATTAACACTGACTGTATTTAATCGTTATGCTGCTAGCATTAGTAAATAGGATAGGAAGGTTTATTGTATTTACTTTTTTTATTATTATTATTATTTCTTTATTTTAATTGTCATACAATTAAACAATTTCATTAATCCTTCAATCATATGAGCTCCAACGAATACATTCAAAATCCAATTAACCACGTTACTCCTATCTTAAGTAGATCTACAGAAAAAACAATAACTAGTTATTTGGGATAGTCCCCATTCTGTCTTCCATTGGACCTGCTTCTCTTGTATGCCCCGACGACATACTTTACTAAGAAGAAAGACCTCTACATATCTGAAGAGGAAAAATAATAAAGTAAGAAAACCCCATAAGAGAAAGAATTCCTAAGTAAAAAAGGACAGAAAGAGAAAAGAAGGGAGAGAAAAAAAAAAAGGGACACTGATAGGGGAGGGGGAGTCAGAATTAAAGGGGAAATGTACAGAGGTAAAGGTGTATTTACTATCCATCATCCAGAGAAGTGAGGGCACCCCTAAGGCCCCCCTCTCCTTTCTCAGAAGCAAAGAGGGAACTCCCTTCCTCCGAGAATTTAAATGTATTCCATTGGCCCCAAGTTTCTAGATATGTCTTCTTTCGATTTTGAGCCGATAATAATAAATCCTCCATCCTATTAACCTCTTCCACTCGTGTGACCCAAGTAAGAATTGTGGGAGGGCTCGTATCTCTCCACTGCCATATGATACATGATCTAGCAGCGTTGATAAGATGGCACAAAATGTATTTACTTGTTTTAAAATATTTGCATTTTTCCATTTGCTTCCTGGTTTCTGGCCTAGGCTAAAATGATGTCATGCATCCCAGGAGGGGAGGAGTTTTTTTTCTCAGTTAAGCACGCCTGCATGCCTGAGGTAAGAGCAGATGGATCACAGGAAGTAAATAATACCTTAATCATCTGCCCTTACTCTAGATGACCACAGCTTTTAATGATGGGGTGGGGGGTTCAAAGTGATTTCTCAACAAACTAAAGCATGGAAATATTTATGGATGGGTGAGTTTGCTTTGAATACTAAAAATGAATTAAATAGCGCTTTCAGTTTGTGGTGCTCAGGTGCAAATTAGTTTTTCTTTAAAGAAACCCAATAGTATTGGGTAATTTATTTTGGTATATGTATGTTGGACATTGCTATTACTTCAAATTTTCATGACAAATCAAAAAAGCAAATCAAAAAAGCACACATTTTGCAAATGTTTTTAAAAAAAATCACTTAAAATGATCAAAATAATGTAAATATATGACATCTTTGGCACTGAATAAATTATTATACCTGTTTGATGTTTGCAGGACAAGTATGACCCTTCATTTTGAGCTAGTGCAATGTGGCACAAGCATAAAAAATTAAATCTATACATTTTTCAGTATTAAATAAAGATCTGGGTCATTTATCCCGCGTGTTCTCTGGTTCCAGATGGCACGGCCCATTCAGGTGAAGCCCGCAGACAGCGAAAGTCGGGGAGGTATGTATCCAATGAGAACTGGGAAAATACTTAGCAGTGTCTTCCAAAACAATCCTGAATCCCTGAGTTCAGAGAACCATCATCATGCGGGCCTATGTGTTCATGTAAAACATTGATTATTATACACCCTATATCACAGAGTGTTCAACATCAATGTGCATTTCCACTGTATCATTATACAGCACAGCATGTTCATTACTGCAGAATCATACCGAGAGCCATGGTCATTGTCACTGTGTGGAGACTCATCATCATTTGATAGCTGAAAGCATTGAACATGGTTCATGGACAGATTGGTGGCTCTCAATCAAGACATTTGTAATATCATCCATGATTAAATCCGGCCTCTACAATGTTTTCTCTTATTTCAGATGGCTGTTTTCTATAGATTTGGACTTATTAGAGCTAAGGCTTGGTTTTGAACCACTATTATCTTAAAAAAATCTGTCTTTATTGTGCACCATCATATTGTACGATGATTGAATTATATGTATATGTCATTATGTGTATCATTGTAATACTGGGCAGTGCTTTCATTCTTATTGTGTCGGTAGTCAGTGCCTGTTGCGATGTGCTTTGTTGTATATGTTATCAGCATCACTGTGCATACTGAGTAGTCAGTTATGCTATAAGATTGTTTTTAAACACTGATGTACTAAATTGAGATGAGGAGTGATCATGAGAATACATGTGTATGCGAATGTCTGGATTCTCTATTACATTTTGCAACATGCATTGTTCAAGAGAGATGCATTTACTACTAGAATGCTTATTATTATTGCAAGGATACTTATCATCATCATTATATAGTCATGAGTCCCAACATCCCCCTGCTTAGCCCAGCCTCCCTGACCTGATTTTGCCACCACTGTCTGCAGCAGCTGAGCACTCCTTAAATCCTTGCAATATTCATCACCACCATCCTGGCACTCCGCGTGCCGGCAAAGCCTATTGCCATGGCAACCAGATGATGCTTTCAGCTTCAGACACACATCTTCATGGTTGCCGGACGGCATGTGAAATTGCCAGTCAGGGGGTGGAGAAAGAAAAAGAGAGGCTCTTGGGGATGAGAGGGGGGCCTGGTGTGTGTCTGTGTGGAGGGGGTTTTTGGAGAGAGAGAGAAACAAGTGCAACAGAGCATGCAAGATGGGAGGTAGAGGGAGTAGGATGCTCTGTGCAGCATGTGTGTGGGGGAGAAAGGGGGGTCTGTATCAGCTGTGTGTAGTATGTCAATACAATATTGTGGAATGTTTAGTGGGTCGCTGACATTTGTCTGCCACTCTGCATGAATTACACATGAGTGCGTGCTATTGTGCTAAGTCCACAGGCATGTGGTAGATGTAATAATGCCATTCTAATTGCATGAAAATGTATACATTTGAATCACCCTGAGGAATATGTACACACTGTTATATGTATAAGAGATTAACATATTGTTCAGTCAATACATTTGTCATTTTTCGGTCACATGAATGTCATTCAACACAGTATTACAATCTGCAGTGGTTGTGCAGTTGCTGTATGTGCATGAGTAAACCCTGCATGTGTAGGATGTAGTATTTTGTGTCATTTATCGTTCATTTTCAGTGTACTGCATATACATCAATAGTGTAATAAATGGCATTTTATGTTGGCATACAAATAGATTGTCATGATGTGAATTAAGTTGTTTGAATTGGGCAAATATTATGTATCAAAGTGTTCTCAGTAAAAACTGGGATTGCTATTCTTTATCCACCAAATAATATCAGATTTACCTTAAAAGTTTGAATCTGATTGATGGCTATTGGGGAATAACTCAATTTCTAGGTCAGACCATGTTGATACATAAGACCCACTGTGAATGGGCCTCCAGGCAACAAATTTCACATATACAGGTCGGTTTTCACCTTGCATTGTGCCATTGTAACCTAATCTGAAAATAATTTCCCATGTAGGGGTTAGAAAAGACAAGCTTGGGCAACTGACATAAATTTGTGTAGTGACTAGACAAAATTTCAGTCCAATTGTGCAATGACTGCATTTTCCAATGGATGTCTTTGTACCCTTGTTCCTAATGTCTCAGGCCTCGTACACACGACCGAGTGTACAACCGGTCGTGTGTACATTTTCGTCGAGGAAACTGTCAAAAAACCAAAAAGAGAACATGTTCTCTATTTCCTTGACGGGAATCGAGAAAATTGGCTTGTCGAGTTTCTCGACAGCCTAACAAGGAACTCGACGAGAAAAACGTTGTGTTTCGCCCATCGAGTTCCTCGGTCGTGTGTACGAGGCTTCATTAGTGATCCTGGAATTCATCTTCAGTGGTGAACATCTGGCTGAAACTGGGGATTGACAGATGGGTGGTCATCACCCATCTGTATCTACCATACCAGTGCAGAACACATCCATTGGTTAAAGGAGTCATTTTTCCAACATGTATCTCATGGTTATTGGAATCCTATCTGTAAAGCAGGTTAATCTATCAAGGTAATCAACCTGTATATGTGCCCCATTACGGTTTGCTATATAATAAATCAATGTGAGGTAAGAAAAGTACTGTTAGGTGGATTGAAATGTGCTGCCTGTCTTGAAAACCCCACTTGCTAGGCCCCTTGTAGTATATAACACCAATATATTTTGATATCGCCTTCACAAATGGCATTTTCATTCTTGTCAGATACATCTGTAAACCCCAGTATAGAATGTGGCAGCTGGCACTAACTTTAATATTGGGCCGTAGGTGACCGCAAACTGTTTGTGGGGATGCTGAGCAAACAACAATCAGAAGAAGAGGTGACCAGCATGTTTCAAGCATTTGGATCTATTGAGGAATGTTCTGTTCTACGGGGGCCTGATGGAAGCAGCAAAGGTAAGTTCAGAAAGTGGGCTGTTCTTTTAGCTGATCTGAGAAAAAAAAGGCTTGGATTACACAACCTTTTAAAGACCCGTGGCTTGTAGGCCTTTAATTGAATGTCCATTCCGTTGTGCCATGCAAGGTATTTCTGATGCAGTGTTTTACTTGATATCCCCACCACTATGGGAGAGCACTGCTTTCTGTCTAAATTACTGCTTCTGTACACATTAAACAGTCACTGCACCCTTTATAGCAGGTGGGAAATTGAGGAGGCAGCTTTAAGCCAAGGTTTGAGGGAAGGATGTAGGGTCTTAGGGCGTAGCTTCGATTACAGTGTTTATGCCAGTATGTATGTTTGTGGAAAGTAGTTAGTGATATTTTTTTATTAAACTATGATAATATTAACATTTGAACAGTGGATTCTTAGCAGTCTCTGTACTGTTTTCTTTTTTAGGCTGTGCTTTTGTAAAGTTTTCGTCTCACGCTGAAGCTCAGGCAGCGATACATGCCCTCCATGGAAGTCAGACAATGCCAGTAAGTTATGCATATCCTGGCCACACTAAGCAACAACCTGGTAATGTTTTAAAATTCTTTAAGGAAGCTTAACTGGATTATGGTTAGTTTAGCTCACCTGCATCTTCTATAATAACACCGCAAAGTTTGATAAGATGTGGGATCCATGGATCAGATATCTATCTATTGACTAGTAAATCCTGAGGCGGCCCTCCTCACCTTTTCTGCCGATACAGACTACACTTTCTTCCTCTTTCCTTATCCCCCTTCCTTTTTTTTTTTTTTGCTCGCCTTTATCTCACATGGGCTGACGCTTTTCCCCTCTCTTTTTCTTTGTTTTATACTTTTATTTCTGAAATGGATACTTATTTAACCTATTTAGAACTACACTAGGAGGCCAAGCCTCCACTATTTTTACCAGTATGATGATTGTTGCCTCTTGTGCCTTTCACTTCACCTACAATCTCTACGATAGAAGGATGCATAGCTGGTAGAACATTGGTTCTATGGTGTCAAAACTTTGTTGATTTAACTTGCCTAAAATCATTTTTTAAATATGTTTTCAACTACATGTTTGACAACCATCTGTATTGATCTTTGTAATTGAGAGATGTTGTTTGTATTTGAATTGTTAATTATAGAACTACTGATCATTTAACAAAACATTTTTTTTACCTAAAATTCTTTAAGAAAGAAAGATATCTTTCTTCAACAACGTAGTTAACCTATTGTACAATTACATATAGCAGTTTATAAAAATCGTAAGGTAAAGAAAGATATATTATCAAAATTACCAAAATGTTATTTAAACTCTTGGGTTCTTTTCTAACAAGCACTAGCTAATTGAAAAGTGATTGGGTTTTTCTTACAGGCCACACAGAAACCTCTCCTTATGCCTCGTACACGTTGCCGGACTTTCCGAGAAAAAAAGTCAGCTTTTTTTTTTGGAAAGTCCGGCCGTGTGTAGCCTCCATCTGACTTTTTTTGTCGGAAGTCTGACGGACCATAGATAGAGAACCTGTTCTCTATCTTTCTGTCGGACTTCCGATGGACTTACGGCTGACTTTTGCATGGTCAAAAGTCCAACCTTGTGTACAAGGCATTAGTCAGCTGAAAAAAACCCACACTGAAAAAAATATGGTGGTCTTCTTCTGAAATTGCTAGCTAGCGGACTGCATGTAAATACAAACTCATAACTCCTGATCTGCATACTTGTTTCAGGTTGGTGACTTAAAATACATAATCCATTTGGTCAGCATGATTTGGTCAGCAAAATAGCTAGCATTGTTGGAAGGAGAAGTCAGCAGTGGCTGCCTTCACCTTACTTCTCTTAAAGCTGAACTCCAGGTTTTATCTTTATTGTCAATTCATATTGGTCTGACTTCGCACTATATAATTATCCATATCCTATGCCTGGGGGGCCACTGGGGGGTGCTGAAAACGACTGTAATAGCCTGTACTAGATACAGTGATAACCACGTTATTCTGGATCCTGCTCAAGCAGAGTTGTTAATTACACAGAGGGGGCACTCCTGTTTTCCAGTGAATCCAAGTATTTTCTAATTGGATGAAGTAGAAAGGATCTTGATCTCATAATATTCACCTCAATCAATCAGAGAACACATTGAATTCATTGACGAAAGAAGCAGATCGTAGCTACATTTATCCATAAATACATAAATTCAGTAGTATGTAGTGCAGGCTAATACAATGTTTTTTAGCATCTCAAGAATCTCTCCAGATATAAGATAAAGCTAGTTACATCATGCCAAGTTGGTTGGCAATAAAGACAATTTCTGGAGTTCCACTCTAAAGTAAACTCAATTTATCTCGCATGGGCTGATGCTTTTCCCCTCTCTTTTTCTTTGTTTTTTTACCTTTACTTCTGCAATGGATACTTATTTAACCAATTTAGAACTACATTAGGAGGCCAAGCCTCCATACACTATTTTCACTAGTATGATGGTTGTTGCCTCTTGTCAATAAAGACAATTTCTGGAGTTCCACTCTAAAGTAAACTGAATTCTGATGCTTGTTTTATATTATCTATTTATGCTGCATGAAACATAGTTGTTCATTACCAGTTTATAACTACATGTTTGTAATGTGTCCATTCTTTACTCTAATAACAGTCATACTATTTACACTGTTTTTTACCCTATACTACCAGGGTGCCTCATCCAGCCTTGTGGTTAAATTTGCGGATACAGATAAGGAGAGAACATTGCGCCGGATGCAACAAATGGTTGGTCAGCTGGGAATCTTTACCCCATCATTAGCACTCCCCATAAGTCCATACAGTGCATATGCACAAGCGGTAAGTGTTCCTGCTTGCTTTGTCAGAAAACACAGGTAGTATGGGTTGTAAACTAGCACCGACTAGTAATTGCTGCTGCTACTAACTCGTGCAATGGATTTTAAACAAAATTCCCTTGACGGATTACAAGCATGCAACATTTTATGTGAACAGTTATATAACTGTTTTAGGTCAGTGTTACAAGTGGGACTCATTTTCACTATTCTCAGTCTGATGTGTAACCACGCTTGCATGTACACCTGAACTAAATCGGTGTAGGCTGCATGTTTACAGCATATATGAACATTAAACAATTCTGTGTCCTCAGGGCAAATACAGTATCTCACAAAAGTGAGTACACCCCTCACATTTTTGTAAATATTTTATTATATCTTTTCATGTGACAACACTGAAGAAATAACACTTTACTACAATGTAAAGTAGTGAGTGTACAGTGTTATACAAAACAGTGTAAATTTGCTGTCCCCTCAAAATAACTCAACGCACAGCCATTAATGTCTAAACCGCTTGCAACAAAATTGAGTACACCCCTACGTGAAAATGTCCAAATTGGGCTCAAAGTGTCAATATTTTGTGTGGCCACCATTATTTTCCAGCACTGCCTTAACCCTTTTGGGCATGGAGTTCACTAGAGCTTCACAGGTTGCCACTGGAGTCCTCTTCCACTCCTCCATGATGATATCATGGAGCTGGTGGGTGTTAGAGACCTTGCGGTCCTTCACCTTCTGTTTGAGGATGCTCCACAGATGCTCAATAGGACTTAGGTCTTGAGACATGCTTGACCAGGCCATCACCCTTACCCTCAGCTTCTTTAGCAAGGCAGTGGTTGTCTTGGAGGTGTGTTTGAGGTCGTTATCATGTTGGAATACTGCCCTGCAGGCCCAGACTCTGAAGGTAGGGGATCATGCTCTGCTTCAGTATGTCACAGTACATGTTGGCATTCATGGTTCCCTCAATAAACTGTAGCTCCCCAGTGACAGCAGCACTCATGCAGCCCCAGACCATGACACTCCCACCACCATGCTTGACTGTAGGCAAGACACACTTGTGTTTGTAGCCTGCTGCCTGTAACAAAGCAGGGAGGCTGCAGAGGGATCAAACAGCTGCAGCCGAGAGAGCAGAATGCAGAGTGATCTGCACTCTGCTCCACCTCTCAATGCAGACCACCTGGAAGCCTGTTTTGGCACCAGCCAACTTGCTGTGTGAAAGCTAGGTGTGGTGCGCCCATGCGGATGATCATTGGATCATGTGGGTAGGTAGCTTGTCCTCCTCCTCAGCCTCCTGTTAAGTGTTGTGTGCTGTGGAGAAAAGCTTTTAGTTTAGTGACAATGCTGCTTAATGGGGATGTGCTGTGCCTGCTGAGGCTATCTCTTTGCTGGTCCGGGCTCTTTTTGCTACCATGTGCTGTCTCTTTGATATTCTGGGCTGTCTCTTTGTTGCACTGGGCATGTTTTGCTGCCCTGGGCTGTCTCTTTGTTGCACTGGCTGATATGGAGATGTCTCTTTGCTGGATATGAGGCCTGTCTCTTTGCTGGATATGGGGATGTCTCTTTGCTGGATATGAGGCCTGTCTCTTTGCTGGATATGGGGATGTCTCTTTGCTGGATATGGGGCTGTTTCTTTGCAGAATATAGGGCTGTGTCTTTGCGGGATATGGGCCTGTTGAAATCGTCTGGAAGTGTCTATGAGCTTACTTTGTTAAGTGCTAGATAATTCTAATGGTTTGTGCATTTTACTACATAAAGAGGCACAGAGCAACGCCGCAGGTGTAAGTGGAGGGCCGGCATGACAGGGGTAACGGGGCGGAGCCTCCAGGACGCTGGGTCAGCGTGGGGTTGTCTGAGCCAAAGGGGGAGGAGGAGGTTTTAGCTTAGAAGAGGAAAAGGAAGGGGAGGGGCCAGTCGCCACGAGGAGCGCAGGGGGTAAGAAGCTTCCCACCATCCTGCCCTGTTTTGAAGGGATAATTATTTTACAGGTATGTTTTTTTTTTGGGATGGCCGATAGGGGCGGACCTGGTGGCGGGGGGAAAGGTCCTTGCTAGGTCAGATGGGCACCTAGAAGGCATGGTTAGGGACCAGTCTGAGGTACCGCTCCCAGTTGGTATATGGGTACCTGCTAGTTGTCTCTAAATCAGAGGTTTTTAACAGCTGGAGGCCTAGAAGGGACTAGCAGGTACAGTGATGGGTTATGCCGATTGGAACTTGTGCCCCAGGGTGGTAAGAAATACTGGAAGTTTCTAAATAAAAGGTTAATGTGTTTTATGTTAATTATTGAGAGTTATAAATATAAATATTGGGTTATATATATTTTGCTTAATAAAATGGCCACTTTGGCCAATTTACCCCATTCAAGTCTTGTGTGGTTATTAGGGGAAGGGATGGGGTCATTGTCTAATAGCATAAGCCGAAGTTAATACCATAGTCATGCTTTTTATTAACAATTTCCATTCAAATTACTTGTATAACCTCCTAAATTATACTTGGGTACCTGTTCTCTAAAGGGGTCAGTTCTAGGAGGTGTGTAGAGGTGGAGACAGGCGTGGCCTAGGGGAGGGGGGTGAGTTCCTGCACCTTTTCTCCGAGAAAAAAAGCCCTGCCCGATGATGGTCATTTACCACTACCCCTGTTGCAAATGACAGATGCCCAGAGTAACTGCTGTATGTAAAGAAACCGACTAAAGAAGCTAAGTGTCATCACTGACAAAATGTGATTTTTTTTACATCACCTGACATCCCTGGCCAGTCTGTTTACAAACACAGTGGTAATACTAGTACCGCAATACGACAGACTTCTGGCTGATAATTTTTAAAAAACAGCAGATAACGGCCCAGGGTGGCGAACTGGCCAGATATGGCAAGTTTGTTCACTTAGCTGGATACAGGTGAAACTCATGTTCAACTCAAATCTGAAGCTCAACTCTAATTATTAGAAATTCACTTTGTGACAACCGTACTGCTCTACCAAAACAGAAGCTGCATGGCTTCCATAGCTTTAGTAAGGTATGCATAGCATTGACAAGTTTATTACTAGGTCTGTAGATAAATGTAGGTTTGAAAGCATATGAATTTAGCATTTCGATATTTGATTTTATGTAGCGCAGAATCCTGGGGGTTAGAAAAGCTATACGTAACTGGCAACCGAACATGAGCTATGAGATTGAGTCATAATTTGTATTCCAAAGTGCAAGTGAAAAAGAAGGACTTACAGATGGAAGATGTACAGCTTTGACCTGGAGATAGGGAGCTGGAAATTAGAAGTGATAAATCTTGCACTGTTGAACGATGGGGCTTGTGATAACGTGAAATGGAATATGGATTGGTGATTGATGGAGCACAACTGGAAAAAATGAAGCAGAGAATGCAGATATATATACAGCTTGGGGACGTAAAGATAGACAGCTAGGAAAGGGAAGAGACTGAGCTGGGATTGGAAGGAAATGCAGCTGAGAGCTGGAGAGACACATAGTACGTCACAGCTAGAAGAGAGAAATTCTCCGTACTGCTTCCCTGGGGCAGATAACGAACTAATAGTGAATGAGTTCATTTTGGCTGAGAATTGTTGGGAAAGATTGCCCCCTTGTGTTGTGACAAGTGTACAACAGATCGGCCTTTTCTGCCATTGACTTGATACTTTTGTCCCACCATTTTCATTATTATGTGCATTTGGTTAAGAACAAAACTAACAAACAGCGACCATCAAAAAAAATTCACTATGTGGATACGTATATAAAAAAAAACGTATTTAAGTACAGGCTCTTACTTGAATTAGATTTTCCCTGATGATGCTAGAATGAGTTGGATGTATTTTATCAATGTGAAAACACCTTGCATTGATTTTGGTAAAGGTGATAAGAGC
Organism: Rana temporaria; assembly: GCF_905171775.1. Classification (NCBI taxonomy): domain Eukaryota; kingdom Metazoa; phylum Chordata; class Amphibia; order Anura; family Ranidae; genus Rana; species Rana temporaria. Next base: position 358,880,705 of record NC_053489.1, on the reverse strand, counting down.
ATGGTTGTACAACTATACGAACATTTTACAGACACACAGGATACTTCCAGCAGCATTAATTTGTATCATCAGTTTCTGCTCTGCTTTCCCTAATTGTTTGCTGTTAAATAATTTCCCAGTGAGGTCAGTAGGGCTAACAGGCAGTAGCAGCATAGCAAAGGACTAGATGGACTTGTGTCTTTTTTCAACCAGACTAACTAAGTGTAGCGCTACCCCCGAAGGAGCCGCTGGTTGTTTGTGAGATCGGCGTATTGAGTTACCTGGCAGGGTGTCTAGGGGTGATACTAGTGAGTTGAGGCAATGAGCGAAAGTCCAGTCATCAATTGGGTTTTCTTCAATGCTTTATCTCAAGGCCCAACATGGCCAACGTCAACATAAGACAAGATAGGAGAGCTTGATGAAGCATAAGAGCAACTTTAGTATCAGGCCTTGGATATAGAGAGAGCAGTCCTGCTCTTAATAATAATGAGATCAGTTCATCGCCACTCTAGCCAGAGTGGGTAAAGTGCCCCCGGACAGACTTCTGTCACAAGTCTGGCAGCCGAAGGGTCACTTGTTAATCGCTGGGAGGAACAGACCTCTGCCACAGGCCTGACTCTGGACCTCTGCCACAGGCCTAGCGATTTAGGGTGCAAAAATTGGATTGAGCGAATCCTCCCAGTAAAGTTCAGTCAGGGTCACCAGTTGACAGCTGCAACATACCTGTCAGTATCGTGGTGACCAGATCCCCGGTGGTTCGTTCAGGCCTCCTGGATAACCTCTCTCTGGGTTCTCCCTGAGCCGATTCCCCACCGCACAGCTCTCAGCTTAGGATCCTCTCAGCAAAGGTTGGGACCCAGCAAGTCGCTGGGGCCCTTCTCATCATCAGGATGAAGCTCCGCATGGTGCGCAACTCCAGCCAGGTAGGCCATGGTGGCGGGGTCCATGGATGCGTGCACCCTGAAGGTGGATGCCACACCTGGAACTCAGACCCCGCGAAAACGGACCTAGAATCAATGGCGTCTGCCCCAGATATACCCTTTCCCAGCATGCCCAGCGAGGGAAAAACTCCTCTGATTGGCTGCTGGGCAAAAGTAACTCTGCCAGAACCCCAGAGGTGGAAGCGCACCCCTGAAATGCAGACTGACCTACAAGACAGTTCTGAAAGGACAGTACCCCTGCAATTTAACAAATTGTGAATGGGAGCAAAATAACTTTCCCATTCCCCACTAACTTTAGCGTAGTGCCCATACTGAAAGTAAGGGGGCGCTACATATATAACTACGTTTAAGGCTGGGTTCACACTATTTCAAATTGTATTCAGGTTTCCCTGCATCCAATTTGCATGTCAGGAGCCTGTGACCGGCTTTCAAGAGAGCCGGTTCACACAGCTCCAGGACGGCTGCAGAGCGAATTGCACAGGAGTCCTGTGCATCTTCTGGTCCATTTCAGGTCCCAACTCAGCCAAAAATTCAGACTGAAATTGGACCTGAAACGGTGAACAGGGGCGCACCGGACCCCTGCTGTGCTCCGCACGGAGGCATGAACCCAGCCCAAAGGAGAAGGTCACCAGAGGATTATCATTACACTGGATCTAAGCATAGCTCTTAAACACATGGGCTTTGATTGATCTTAGGTTATGAATACAATCACTAGTCTTAAAGGAAGCTTTGGTCATTATGAGATTTGAGTGATTTCTTAAAGCTCTCAAAGTGCCCTTCAACCCCATTCTAACAGTGTTTAATACAGGTCTTCATGGGGGTGCTCACTGTTGCTTAAAGGGGTTGTACGACTTTTTTATTTTCTAAATAGGTTCCTTTAAGCTAGTGCATTGTTGGTTCACTTTTCCTTCAATTTCCCTTCTAAATGTTTTTTTTCTTTGTCTGAATTTCTCACTTCCTGTTCCTCCTCAGTAAGCTGTTCAGAAAGTTGTTCTGGCTGACTAACCACCGCTCGGATGATGGTGGCAAGTTTACTGAGGAGAGACAGAGAAACATTTATAAGTGAAATCGAAGGAAAAGGTAAGTGAACCAACAATGCACTAGCTTAAAGGAACCTATTTCGAAAATAAAAAACGAACCTTTACAACCCCTTTATACAAGCTTTAGGAGATTTCAGAAAACATAAGCACCCTTTGAATCATGCTTACATTTTTTCTACAACTAGAGCCAGCACTGCCTTAAAGATCTGTGTCGAGCCCTCGCACACTGGAGCTGAAAAGCGGCTTTTAGGGCTTCACGCTTGCTGGTATGGCTACTTTTTAGGCTAGTGTTTACAAGCTAAGATTATATAAAGCCTATTTTTTAAGGGACGTAGTCTCCACAGAGGCGGACCTTGTCATTCTCTACCTAAAGCAAAATTATGTTTAGAGTGGAGATTTTAGCAGATTACTAACTAATTATGGCTTGTACTGCTTATAATCATATTGTTTTTGAAAAAATTGCAACTATGAGCTGACCATGATTTGTATAACATCCAACCGATTTGCATTGCTTGCCTATTATAGCTTATGCAGCAGCAGACAACTGTTCTGTCAACATCACACGGTAGTTATCTGAGCCCTGGCGTGGCGTTTCCCCCATGCCATATTCAACAAATAGGAGCTGTCAACCTGAACGGGCTCCAAGCCACACCCATCACACCAGCATCAGGTAAGAAAAAGGTAAAAAGCACTGTAGTGCTATACACTATGAATATACCATGATGGCATAAATTACTGATATTTATTATGCCAGGAGATAAAATTATAATCTTTATTGTGACTGTATATTGTTTTAGAATAGTAACATTCGTATAAAATGCTGCATGTTTGATATATTTCTCCAGATTTGTCGTTACTGTATAAAAATGTAGATGGTTAATAGATATTTTTTTGTAGCGTCTTGACACTGAAAGCAATTGCGTTGCATAGCAACACTGGGAGGGGGAGATGTTTTGCAATAGTGTACAGAGTTCCTTTGTATAAAGAAGGGTTTCAGTTGCTTAGCAACACTGGAAGCAGCCTTATAATATCAGGAGTTGTGTTGCTTAGTAACATTGAGAAGAGTTAAGTTGCTTAGTGACATTGGGAGGAATACATTGGTTAATGACACTGACGTGTTGCTTAGCAACTGTGTACAGCTGTTATTAAAGCTATGCTATTAATTTATATTTTTTGCTCGTTTATATTTACTCCACAGGACTTCATTCTCCGCCAGTCATTGGTACTGCTACAGTACCTGGCCTGGTCGCTCCACTAACCAATGGATTTCCAGGGCTTGTACCATTTCCCAGCAGTCACCCAGCTTTGGACACAATTTACACCAATAGCATTATGCCATACCCAGGTTAGTTGTACTGTAAAGTACTTTAAGTAAAATAGCAGTAACCCTCACCATTGCATTGCCAACCTACCATGTTTAACCTTTGCTTTCTTGCCTTTCCTTTATAGCCCAAAGTCCAGCACTGACAGTGGAGAGCCTGCACCCTTCCTTCCCTGGGGTACAGCAGTATTCAGGTAGCTTACTGTATGCCAAACTGAATTTCTACATTTCCTTCCCTAGGCCAAATTATATGACAATTTCCTTTTTAATCACTTCCTACACTATGGAGTTGATTTACTAAAACTGGAGCGTGCAAAATCTGGAGTTCGAAGCTGATTGGCTACCATGCAAAGCTGCACCAGATTTTACACCCTCCAGTCTTAGTAAATTAACCCCTATAAGTCTTCTCTAGAATAAAACAAATAGATAAAAAAAATCTGCTCTGAGTATTGTAATATGTTTTAATATGGCAGTAGAAGAATTCTGCCTTTTAGTATTAAGGTCCACACATTGGTTCTGGCAAAGGTATTGACAACCAGTGTTGTAAGTAACGGCGTTTAAATAAACGCCGTTATCTAACGATTGGCCTCCTGCGGGTAACTAGTAATCTACTTGATTACTTTTACCCTCTCGGCAACGCCGTTCCCACTACATGGGCGGCGTTACCGAGATTACATTGATCGGTCCGTCCGGGCAGAATCTGGGGTCGTCGTCTGAGTGATGATGATCACTGTCTGTCACTCAGTCACTGTGGACTGTGATTGGGCGAGGAGGGTCACACTGCACATCATCTTTTTGTCTCGGATTCAATTCGTTGCCGCGGGTCATTTGAGTGTCGGACTCGTGATGACTCATCGTGGGTGGGTGGCGCTGGCGCATGCACGCGCCTGGAGTCTCCCACCCGCGGCTGCCTGCAGTGTCGTGTGTCGAGGAGGCCAGCTGAGGGAGTCTGGAGCTCAACTCCGAGTCCTCCTCACTCCGAGTCCGAGTCAGTGTTGTAAGCCTCCTCACCTGCTGTGACTTCACCTGACTGAGTGAGTCACTCACAAATCCAGCCGCCGACATCTCCCGTCCCCCGCAGAGGCTCTGCACCACCACCGGTCGCGGTCGGCGCCACGGTCCGGACTCCGGGATACCAGTCCTGACTGACTCCTGTCCTAGAGCGCAAGCAGACAGTCACAGTGAGTGACAGCACCGACCGACCTACTGTGTCCCCTGCGCAGCCAGAGCCAGGTGAGGAGCTGAGCCGGAGGGGGGGGGGGCCTAGTCTAAGGCCTTAGGCCTGGTGTGGCGATTAATATGAACTTTGTGCTGCTTACTGGCTGGGCTGACTCAGACTGCTGATATTGCTTAAAATACTCCAATTATCTGTCTATATAACAGCCTGTTATATATTTTTAGACAGATAATTGTAGTCTTTTAAGCTAATTACAAGCAATATGAGCAGTCAGTCAGCTCAGCCAGTAGCACAAAGTTCATATTTCGCCACACCAGGCCTAGTAAGGCCTTAGGCCTGGTGTGGCGAAATATGAACTTTGTGCTGTTATATAGACAGATAATTGGAGTCTTTTAAGCTTTACAAGCAATATCAGTTCTGTTCTGTGGTCAGTGTTGCTCATGCTCTCCGACTTCAACTTGTGTATCCCAATTTTGTCCTCTTTCTTTATTGGTTTACAAAAAAATCTCAGTTACTTTGCAGAGTAACTAGTTACTTTGCCAATAAAGTAACTGAGTCACTAACTCAATTACTTTTTCGGACAAGTAACTTGTAACTGTAACTAATTACTTTTTTAAAGGAAGATGAGCAACACTGTTGACAACTGGGGTTAAACTTCCTCACAGTATTTGGCCCCATACACACGAGAGAATTTATCCGCGGATACGGTCCAGCGGACCGTTTCCACGGATAAATCCTCTCAAAGATTTCCGCAGATTTCTATGCGATGGAGTGTACACACCATCGCATTGAAATCCGCGCGGAAATCCTCTGGCGATGACGTGTCGCGCCGTCGCCGCGATTATGACGCGGCGACGGGCGCGACGCTGTCATATAAGGAATTCCACGCATGCGTCAAATCATTACGACGCGTGCGGGGAATCCCTTTGGACGGATGGATCCGGTGAGTCTGTACAGACGAGCGGATCCATCCGTTGGAATGGATTCCAGCAGATGGATTTGTTGTGCATGTCAGCAAATATCCGATCTGCTGGAATCCATCCCAGAGGAGATTTCTCCGCGGAAACAGATCCGCTGGCGTGTACACACCATAGGATCTATCCGCAGAAACCCATTTGCTGGGATTTATCTGCGGATGGATTCTATCGTGTGTATGGGGCCTTAGTGTTTGTAATTCCTGTGACAATTATGGATAATTTTCTAAAGTACATGAAGCTATAGATGATGAGGTATAAAGTGTGTGTACCAGTTAATGGCCAATCATGGGATATCTGAAAGTGTATGTTAGGGAAAAATGGAAAGAAAACAACAACGAAAAAAACCCACATATGATACATCTTTGCAATGCATGCACATGTATGCATGCATGTTTTATCACTCTAACGATCCTGCAAGTATTTGCCAGAAATGTACTCAGAGCCTAAGTCCTGCCATAAGCTTGCAACATATATCATATGTGTGAACTAAATGGTGTCAGCCCTGCCCAGTTCTATTTGCTAAACTACAAAACCTTGCCTTTATTTTATTCTCCATAATATGAAAGCTTAAAAAAACGGGAGGAATAATCATGATAACACAGGAAGTGTGCAAAAGACACCATAGGGTTGTGAAACGCATTGCATTAGGGCAGGGGTCTCAAACTGACCTCTGCATGTGGGAGTCATGCTTGTAACTGTCAGCCTTATATTGCCTCATGGGACTTGTAGTTTTGCAACAGCTGGAGGGCTGCCAGTTTGCGACCCCTCCATTAGGGTGTGCGCCCCAAAGCTCAAGTACATGCGTGTGTCTGTGTATGTATGCATGTATGTATCTATCAATCTATACATATATTGTGCATACATACACGCACCTTAAAGCTCAAACATGCGTGTGTGTCTATGCGAATGTATGTATCTATATATAGATAGATTTATCTATCTATCTATATACTGTATATATTGATCTATATATATATATATATCTATATATATAAAACTCAACGTGTGTGTGTGTGTATGTATGTATGTTCCAGCATCACGTCCAAACGGCTAAAGATATTAACATGAAACTTGGCACACATGTTACTTATATGTCAGCAACAAACATAGGATAGGTGGTTTAACCCTTACCCACCCCCATTTGCCATGGTCGGGGTTTTCCTTTAAAGTCCCATTCAACTCTATGGGAAATACATGTTACTTCATGTTCCAGCATCACGTCCAAACGGCTAAAGATATTAACATGAAACTTGGCACACATGTTACTTATATGTCAGCAACAAACATAGGATAGGTGGTTTAACCCTTACCCACCCCCATTTGCCATGGTCGAGGTTTTCCTTTAAAGTCCCATTCAACTCTATGGGAAATACATGTTACTTCATAACTTCCAAACGGCTGTAGATATTTCGATAACACTTGGTCACATGTTACTTATATGTCCACTTAAACTATAGGATAGTTAATTTATCCCTTAACTACCCCCATTTGTGAGGGTCGGGGTTTTTGTTTAAAGTCCCATGCAAATCAATGGGAAATGTATGTTCCCACATAACTTCTTTACGCCTGGAGATATTTCAATAATACCTGGTACACATATTACTTATATGCCAAATAAAAATATATGACAGTTAAATTAACCCTTACCTACACCCTTATATAAAAGATGGGTATATTTATATTACTATGATTTTCCTCCCCAAAAGGTTAGGATAGGAAGACCGGGCAACGCCGGGTATTCAGCTAGTATATATATATATATATATATATATATATATATATAGTATATATATATAAAATAAATATAATTTTTTTCTGTATGTCCAGAAAGGCAGTGTAGGGTTAGCACCATGATAATTAGGTCATTCATTTGTGGTCGTTGCTGACAATTGCGCTGTTGTGCGACGTTGTACCCCAATAAAATTGACGTCCCTTTTACCCCACAAATAGAGCTTTCTTTTGGTGGTATTTGATCACCTCTGCGGTTTGTATTTTTTGTGCTATAAACAAAAAAAGAGCGACAATTTTGAAAAAAAACACATTTTTTACTTTCAGCTATAAAACATTTCCACAAAAAATAAAAAATAAACAAATTTATTCATCAGTTTAGGCTGATATGTATTCTGCTACATATTTTTGGTAAAAAAAATCCCAATAAGCGTATATTAATTGGTTTGCGAATAACTGTATGGGGGACTGTGTGATTGTGGAAACACACAAATCCATCTTTCTGCTTAGCAGAAAGACAGGATCTGTGTGATCTCCTCTGTCAGAACGGAGATCTGCCTTGTTTACACAGGCAGGTTCCCTTTCTGTCACTGCAGGGAATGATCGCAGGTGGCTGGCAGATATTGAGTACGCTGAGCCCGCTGATTGGCTCCCCCGCTGGCCAAAGGGACCGCGCCAACAAAAACAAGTTTCCGAGCCGACGTACACCTATGACGATTTGCGGGATCATGCCACCTTGCCGCAGTATAATGACGGGGCTGGTCGGCAAGTGGTTAAAAACAGAATTTTGTATGTATTCGGGTTATCTTTGTGTAATATTAAAATTTGTTTGTTAATCTGAATCATTTAAGTGTCACAAATATGCAAAAGAAAATCAGGAAGGGGCAAATACATTTTCACAGCATGGACACCTGCCTTTACACCCACATGAACTTTAATGGCATCCCAGTCTTAGTCCATAGGGTTTAAGCCCAGGTTCACACTGGGTACGATTTGGTTCGATTTGAGATGCGATTTCACTTGTGAAATCGCATCTCAAATCGGCAGCATTTGCTGGCAATTGTCGGCAATGACACCGTCCTAATCGGTGCGACGCCGCATCTGCGGCGCTGCACCGATTTCAAAAACGAGTTCCTGTACTACTTTTTGCGATTTAGGGCCGCGATTTACATAGGCATTTGCCGGCAATTGTCGGCAAAGACACCGTCCTAATCGGTGCGACGCCGCATCTGCGGCGCTGCACCGATTTCAAAAAGTAGTTCCTGTACTACTTTTTGCGATTTAGGGTCGCGATTTACATAGACATCTGTGCAGAAACCTGCACAGATGTCTCTTAAATCGCGGCCGAAATCGGGACTGCCAGCGGGAGTGAAATCGTGCGAGTTCAGCTGAACTCGCACGGCTTCACTCCCGCAGCCCAGTGTGAACCAGGGCTTATATTGAGTTGGCCCACCCTTTGCAGCTATAAAAGTTTCAACCTTTTCGCAGTCTTCACTAATTTATGCCAAATATTTGCACTATTGGCTAGCATTAGTGGAAGGTGGTGCCATGGTGCCTCCACTTTGGCCACCATGGTCTGTTAATTGGCTACCTCTCATGGTGGTGGTAATGTGGGAGTCACATCCCCATGGGCGGGAGAAGCCATGATTGAGGGGTGGGGTTTTGCTGATTGATGGCCACCTGAGCTGGGGCCCCTTTGCACATGTGTATACATATACTTTTGAGGGCACACAGGAGAGAGCTATCATAAACCACCTAGGCTCTGAAGAAAAGGGTGCGCCCCAGAAACGCGTCAGCCATTCAGACGTTTGAGGTATCATCTGATCCTCCTTGTCATCAAGTCCTGCTGGCAGGCGCCAAGAGATCAAGCTTAACTGTCAGAAAAGCGCTTACGTAAGCTCCCTTTGTGAGTAGAATCATTGCTTTTATTAAAACTTTTAAAGGGGTTGTAAAGGTTCGTTTTTTATTTTATTTTCTAAATAGGTTACTTTAAGCTAGTGCATTGTTGGTTTACTTACCTTTTCCTTCAATTTCCCTTCTAAATGTTTTTTTCCCTTTGTTTTCTTTGTTTGAATTTCTCACTTCCTGTTCCTCCTCAGTAAGCTGTTCTAAATGACTTTCCACAGCTCGGATGATGGTGGAAAGCTTACTGAGGAGAAACAGGAAGTGAGAAATTCAAGCAAAAAAAAAAACATTTAGAAGGGAAATGGAAGGAAAAGGTAAGTGAACCAACAATGCACTAGCTTAAAGGAACCTATTAAGAAAATAAAAGAGGAACCTTTACAACCCCAAGTGGTAATGCACTAGGTCGGTGCGCCCTCCTTTTTTCTTTCTTTCTCAAACATTTCCATAGACACACTCCTAAATCTTGTGGACAGCCTTCCCAGAAGAGTTGAAGCTGTTATAGCTGCAAAGTGTGGGCCAACTCAATATTGAACCCTACGCACTAATAGGTAGATTCACAAAGAGTTAGGCCGGCTTATCAGTAGATAAGCCGACCTAACTCTGAATCTACGCGGGCGTTTGTTTAAGTGTATTCTCTAACAGAGATACACTTAAACAAAGCTAAGATAGGCCGGCTTGCGCCGTTCTATCTTAGCTTGCAATGTTTCTGTTGGCCGCTAGATGGCGCTTCCATTGCGGCCGGCGTAGATTATGTAAATGAGGGAATACGCCGATTAACGAACGTACGCCAGGCCTACGCCGTCGATTAACATCGTTTCCGTAAGGCCTTAGGCGGCCTGAAGTTATTCCACCTATGAGGTGGAATAACAATGTTAAAGTATGGCCGCCGTTCCCGCCGCGAGGTTCGAATTTTTTACGTCGTTTGCGTAAGTCGTCCGCGAATCGGGAGTTACGTCGTTTACGTCCGCGTTGAAATCAATTGGCCCGTACGGCCTACTTAGCCGCAATGCGCACTGGGAAATGTAGTCGCCCGGCGCATGCGCAGTGTCCAAAAACGTCAAAGCCTCATTTCCATACAACACGCCCCCCTCCAAGTCATTTGAATTAAGCGCCCTTACGCCCGCTCGTTTTAGGCTACACCGCCGTAGATTAGCAGGTAAGTAGATTGTGAATCACTACTAGCCTAACTAATTTACGGCGGTGTAGCCTAAAAAGGCTAGGCTAGGCCGCCCTAAAGTTAGGCAGATGTGTGTGAATCTACCTATAAGACTGGGATGCCATTAAAATTCATGTGCGTGTAAAGGCAAGGTAATATAGTAATATAGTTTTATATATATATATATATATATATATATATATATATATATATATATATATATATATATATATATATATATATATATATATATATATATATATATACACACACATACATACAAACATACAGTAGGTTTTTGACATATGCATTTTATATCTGTTATATATTTTATATAGTATGCAATATTTTAAAAAGGTTTTAGGTATTTTCAAAACAAAACATAATCTTACTATTAGGCTGCTTTCACACTGAGGCGTTTTGCAGGCGCTATAACGCTAAAAATAGTGCCTGCAAAGCACCTTGAAAGAGCCTCTCCTTTGCCTGAGGGTTTTCACACTGGAGCGGTGAGCTAGCAGGACAGTAAAAAAAGTCCTGCTAGCCGCATCTTTGCAGCGCTGCAGGAGCAGTGTATACACCACTCCTAAAGCGCCCCTGCCCATTGAAATGAATGGGCAGCACAGCACATTTTTTTTGGCCCCTAGTGGGGATTAAAAGCGAAAACCACCTCAAAAACGACGCTGAAAATAGCTTTACTGCCGACGCCTCAGTGTGAAAGCAGCCTTAATGTTACCTATTATTGCAAAAGTCAGCTATTTTACAGAGGACCTGTACTGTGCAAACTGGTCCCCAAAAAGACAGGCAGAGGGCAAATGACAAGTAACCAGTATTACCTGTGGTTCCCTGGAGTTGATATGTTCTCTTAGACCCCTTTCACACGGGACTGTCCGTTTTGACGGACTCCGTTTGCTCAGCGGGGAGGAGTCGGCAGATGACAGGTCCGTCTCTGCTCACTGTGCAGGGACGGACCTGTCAGAGCTCCACTCTCCTCTATGGGGGATTGGATAAAAACGGCCTATCTGTTTTCATCCGATCCGTCAGACGGAGGCAAAGAGCGTTGATTACCAGCAACACGGCGCGGCCGTGGTGGCCCCGCTGCACACTCCCGCGGGCGTGAGAGCGTCGTTCTGGGCAGCCACCCAGAACGAGAGCCGCACTGCCCAGCCGTCATTTGACGGTGGGTGGGCGCCAAGTGGTTAAGGAACTCAGTCAAGTAATGGCCAGACCATTGTTCCTAATTTTTACGAACGGTCTACTGATTGGAATGGTACCAGCTGATTGGAGAAAAGCCAATGTAGCACCAATATTTAAAAAAGATACATCCCTGGGAATTACAGACCAGTTAGCCTAACATCAATTGTATGCAAGCTCTTGGAGGGGATGATAAGGGACTATATACAAGATTTTAATAATGACAACTATATCATTAGCAGTAATCAGCATGGATTCTTGCCAAATCAATCTATTACCCTTCTATGAGGAGCTGAGCTGCAATCTAGCTAAAGGAAGGCCCGTAGAGGTGGTGTATCTGGATTTTGTCCGTGTCCAGCCGATCCGGTCCGCAGATGGATGGATTTTCCTCCGTCTGCAGAATCGGAGCATAGCAGAGACCGATGACACCCGCTATCCCATAGGGATACATGTGTGTCCCTTTTTCATCCGTAAACGGATGGATGAAAATACGTACGGTCCACTGGTGTGAAAGGGGCCTTATACTGACTTGCCATGTCTTGTTCTGCACAGTGTCTCTGTGTGGAGATGGCCTTGTAGACTTTTTCTTCCTAGTGTAATAGCTGCCCCTGATGACTGGCGTTCTGCTGACTGATGGGGAATATTCAAGATGCAGCAGAAGAAGTGCAGAACATTCAGATCTGTATAATGAATGAAGCAAAGACAGAGAGATCCTTCCCAACAGGTCATCTGGTACAGCTCTCTCTCCAGCAAGGAGAACAGTGAGCAGCACAGTAGTGAAATGACCAAATCTCCTCAGACTAGCTGTCAAAGGCAATATTGATTTAGATCTCACACTGCAGGCAAACAGCTATGAGCTTGAATGTAAAATAATTCACTGCTATTTTTCAGGAGGAACAGAAGACAGTTACATTTTTCAGGCTACTGCTTAGGGGCAAAGAATATTTTAAGACGTTCCGTATAAAATAGCAAATTTTTACATTTTGAGTTTCACTTTAATTGTGCCCTGATCTTCACATACTCCTGTTTTCTGCAAAACGGTTAAAGGGGACCTTGCAGTAAAACGCAAGATTTGCTTACACTGCCCTGGCCCCTCCCCTTGACAAATCATTAAGGCCTCGTACACACGACCGAGTTTCTCGGCAAAAACCAGCAAGAAACTTGCTGTTTTGTTTTTTTTGCCGAGGAAATCGGTCGTGTGTACATTTTTAGACGAGGAAACTGTCGAGGAACTCGTCGAGCCAAAAAGAGGGCATGTTCTCTTTTTCCTCGTTGGGAATGGAGAAAATTGGCTCGCAGAGTTCCTCGACAGCCTGACAAGGAACTCGACGAGCAAAACGATGTGTTTCGCCCGTCGAGTTCCTCGGTCGTGTGTACGAGGCCTTACACTGTCTAGTAGAAGACAAAGCTAAGATAACTATTTTTTTTTCTTTACAAGTACAATTTACAACTAAAAGTGGGTGATTTGTAAAGGGAAAAGGGGTTCAAACGATTTGAGTAGGTCCACTTTAGGTTGGCATATCATGGGAGGTGGCTAACATTTGTTATGTGATCTAGCCTACTCCAGGATTAAAACCTAATTTTGCTTCAGATTGTCTCCTATGGAGTAGGATTATAGATCAGGGATTTGCTGGTCTCCTGACACCAGAATTAATAGGATGAGTGGATTCCCCCTTCCCCTGATCTCTCGGCAGGTGCCTTTCTGCTTCCCCTTGTTCTCCTTTGATACGTAATTGTGGATTTCTACATGAAAAGGCTATGCTTTGCACTGTTGCTTTGAATGCCATTTTTTTCACAACCTCTGTTATTAATTTTCTTTTCTTTTCCACACCACAGCTATTTATCCCACTGCAGCTCTTACACCTGTCACACACAGCACCCCGCAGCCTCCTCCTATTCTGCAGCAACGTGAAGGTAAGAGTGCTGATGGAGACCTTCAATCCTCGAAATTCAAAGTTTACAAACCTGCCCATTTTAAGCAGAACTCTAGGCAGTTAAAAATAAGAAATTATCTTGCAATTCTCTCTACAGTAGAGACCAGACTGTGAGAAGGAGAATAAGCACAAGTAGACAATCAGTGCTCATGTGCTAAAAAGGATGACAGGGGGAGAAATCCAAATGACAGAGGGATGAGCCCATCATTCTACTGCTTCTCTTTTCATTGTTCAGTCACAGACTCAAGAGACCTGTAGGTGTTACTAAACTGTGGAGGAGAAAGATCAGGTGCCCTTACCTGCCAGGCAGGGCTGTGCTGTATATTTCCTAGAACTGGATGTAAATAACCACAATATTACTTTGCAGTTAATATCGCTCCTGTGTATGTATTTTATCTGTGTAGTATTTGCTTTAGCATGAACATATGGGAAAAAAATATATAATTGGAGGCTACTTAATACTGCATTTAATTGAACAATAGATTAAAGTTATATGCAAATCTTAATATTTTGCTTAATAAGCAAACTTGGCCCTGCCCTCTCACATGCTGCCATTTTTGTAAGTGTCGTGATCCATCCTATCAGGCTCTGGAGGCAGGAGGGAATGGAACAAGATTGACTTTTACATGAAAAGTAAAGATTTGCATGTAACTTCAGCCTATCGGTACCTCTGGATCTATTAATTATTATTATTATATATTATATTATTATTTTTACTGAAACTAACCTTAACTTGCTGTGTTTTTCCATCTTGATTAGTTTGAATTTCCAAGGTTTGTGGCTGGCAGTGGCGGCTGGTGTTTTTTTGTTTGGGGGGGAGGGGCAGCAAACAACTAACCCCCCCCCCCCCCCCTTTCTCCCAGGTTGGTCCATTGGCACTTACCCCATCTAGGCAATGGGCTTCGGAGGAGTAGCGGCGGGGATTGGACATCCGATGAGCAGCAGCAGGAATCAGGCATCTGAGGAGTGGCGGCGGGGACCGAGCATCCAGGCATCGGCCAGCAGCTCTTCTGCTCCTCGCCTCCGCCATGCGTCTCCTCCTAGGTGTCCAAAAGGATCGCCTGTTCTTTCAACCAATCAGGTGATGGTTATCAGACCCACTTCCCGGCCTATAAGCCTATAAGAGCCTCTGGCTCTAATCAGGTGCTTAAAAAAAAAACTTGCCGCTGTAATTCATGCACCTGGTGCCCTGAAAGGGACCGGACACATGGGGTGGCAGCGGCGCCCATGGATAGATTCATGCTAGGCTAGGCGATTGCATATAGGGGATGGCCTGGAGAGAGGGGATGGCGCCCCTGGTGGCAAAGACCTGAACATGTAATGCTTCCTTTGTGACAGGTATAACACATAAAATGCCCATTTCCATGGAAGCAATAACTAATTTAAAGAGTGCAACAGGAAGACATGGAACATTTCAATAAAAAGGATGTTAATCTGAACTCAGCAGAGTATTTGCTTTTATAGCTATGTTCTCTGTGCCTATATACTGTATTTCATATCTGAATGTATAAATACTGTATATTGTACAGTTTTGTAGTATTTACAGTACACAGGGCCGGCCTGGACCCAGGTAGCACTTTGAGAGGGAAGGCAAATTGACACCCAAGATTTCCACTGCCATGTTAAAGGGCCGCCGTGCTGCCCTCATCACGCATACTCATAGTTGCCGGGCACGAGGGTGCTTACACACAGTCTAACACCGGCTGTTAAGAGCTCAGGTGTGTGTGCAGCCGGGGGCGGGGTACCCAGAGTAAACATAGCGCTTTGAAAGATCCCTTCCCCAACGACTCCACCAGCAGCCGATTTTGTGCGCAGCTTGCGAGGCTTGCATTTCTATTGGGTGGAACTGGAGGAGGGGGTGCGGCTGGCCTCACGCCTGGCCTGCCTTCTTCTGCTCTGGTGCTTGTGTGAGGCTAGGCACTGAAGACTGTGGGAGCACTGGGAGAGAGCAACAGAGAGTTAATATAACTTAGTTCTGTGTGACAGGGCACAAAGGGTGTCCATCATTTCATTTTTGTAGTGGCTGTTTATCTGCTGGATGGCCAAATGTTGCATAACCTGTCATGCTCAAAAATCACTACACAGCCCTAGATTGCCATTATACTACCTTAGCCCACCCCTATACTACCCTAGCCTGCCCTTATACTACCCTAGTCTGCCCCTCTACTGCCTTAGCCTGTCTATATACTACCCTAGCCTGCCCTTTTACTGACCTAGCCTGTCCATATACTACCCTAGCCTGCCCCTATACTACCCTAGCCTGTCTATATTCTACCCTTGCCTGTCTATATACTACCCTAGCCTGCTCCTATATTGCCCTAGCCCGCCCCTATACAGCCCTAGCCAGCCCCTATACAGCTCTATCCCAGTGCAATATCATCCATGGGTGTAATGTGTTCACTGCACATGGGCCCTGAGGGATGGGGGGGGACACTGTGCTGACACACACTGCACTCCACTGTGCTGACACACACTGCACTCATGGATCCCCTACAGTGCCAAATGGGGGGAGTGGTAACATGGCGGTATGCATGGTGGCCACTTGCACTGTGGGCCACGGGCCGCATGTTCTTGTGGGGCCAAGGCAGCGGAGCTGCTCCTTGAGCCCCCGCTGCTCGCCCGGCCGCCATTACAGTTCAGCCGTCGGGCTGGGGGCAGAGACTACAGGTCACGATACTTGTGACCGTGAAGAGGGAGGGGATCTACATGAGACGCGGCCACCGATGATCAAGTGAGTATGTCTGAGTCTCCACGCGTGTGCCTGGATAGGAGAAGCCGCTGCAGACACAGTAGAAGAATCCATGTCTTTATTTTTCTCCCACAGTCTCTGAATGCCTGCTTATTACTCTCTCTCCGTGGGCATTCAGAGGCTGTAGGAGAAAAATAAAGTGATGGATTCTTCTGTGTATGCAGCTGCTTCTTTCTACTACCCCCTAGTGCTCATAGGCTCCCACCATGCTCTCAGGTGCACCCCCTGCTCTCAGGCTCTACTACTGCATTCCAGTGATCTTCAACTCCCTCCAGTGATCTCCAGCCCCTGTACACTCCAGTCCCCCCAGAGCTCTCCAGCCCCTCCCAGTGCTCATCAGCCCCCCTGTACTCTCCAGCCCCCCTGTACTCTCCAGCCCCCAGTGCTCTCCAGCCCCCCCCCCAGTGCTCTCCAGCCCCCCCAGTGCTCTCCAGCCCCCCCAGTGCTCTCAGGCCCCCCTGTGCTCTCAGGCCCCCCCCCAGTGCTCTCCAGCCACCTCTCTGTGCTCTCAGGCCCCCCAGTGCTCATCAGCCCCCTGTACTCTCCGGCCCCCAGTGCTCATCAGCCCCCTTGTACTTTCTGGCCCCCCAGTGCTCTTCAGCCCCCCCAGTGCTCTCAGGCCCCCCCCCCCCAGTGCTCTCAGGCCTTCCTGTGCTCATCAACCCCTGTACTCTCCGCCCCCCAGTGCTCATCAGGCCCCCATGTACTCTCCGTCCCCCAGTGCTCTCAGGCCCCCCAGTGCTCATCAGCCCCCCCAGTGCTCTCCACCCTCCCCCCAGTGCTCCTAGGTCCCCCCAGTGCTCTCCAGCCCACCCCCTGTGCTCTCCAGCCCCTCCCAGTGCTCTCAGGCCCCCCTGTGCTTATCAACCCCTGTACTCTCCAGCCTCCCTAATGCTCTCCAGCCCCTCCCAGTGCTCTCAGGCCCCCAGTGCTCATCAGCCCCCCAGTACTCTCTGGCCCCCAGTGCTCTCCAGCCCTCTGTGCTCTCTAGCCCTCCCCCTCAGTGCTCTCCAGCCCTCCATACTCTCCAGCCCTCCCCCAGTGCTCTTAGGCCCCCCAGTGCTCTCCAGCCCCTCCTGCTCTCCAGCCCCTCCCAGTGCTCTCAGGACCCCCTGTGCTCATCAACCCCTGTACTCTCCGGCCCCCTAACTCTCTCCAGCCCCTCCCAGTGCTCTCAGGCCCCCTGTGCTCATCAGCTCCCCTTTACTCTCCGGCCCCCCAGTGCTCTCCAGCCCCTCCCAGTGCTCTCCAGCCCCTTCCTGTACTCTCAGGCCCCCCTATGCTCTCCGGCCGCCCCTATGCTCTCCGGCCGCCCCTGTGCTCTCTGCCCCCCAGTGCTCTTAAGCCCCCCATGTGCTCTTCACCTCCCTGTGCTGTTCACCTTCTATGTTCTCTGCCCCTGCTTGTGCTCTCCAGCCCCCCCCCCGAGGTCCCTGCCCCCTCAGTGCTCTCCGACCTCCCCAGTGCTCTCCAGCCCCTCTGTGCTCTCCACCCCCACTGTGCTCTTCGCCTCCTGTGTTCTCTGCCCCTGCTTGTGCTCTCCTGCTCCCCCTAGTGCTCTCTACCCCCCATGCTCTTCACCCCCTGTGCTCTCGGGCCCCCTTAGTGCTCTCCACACTCCCCTGTGTTCTCCACCCCCCCACATTCTCTACCCCCCCCCCTCATGCTCTCCGAGCCTCCTGGTAAATTAGCTATGGGCTGCTCAGTTTAAAATGTCCGGGCCTAATTTTTGTCCCAGTCTGGGCCTGGTGGTATGCCATTACATTTTTTAATACTGCTCACTGATTGGTTGCAAGAAGTTAGTGCACTTTATTACTGCTCACTGGTTTGTTACTAGAGGTGGACCCATCAATAGACAGAACACTTTTAGGGATCCTAAGACTCCTGGGATCAGTGGCAGTGCTGGGGGAGGGGAGGGTGTGATCAGTAGCAATGTTAGGGGGTTGATGGGATCAGTGGCAGTGGTGGGAGGAGGAGATTAGTTAGGAGGCAGTACACTGTGGTAAATTCTGAATCATGTTAAGCAAAGCTGGAAATATTTAGCGAGTATATAGTGGGGGATTTTACACTTGCCACCAATGTAATGGTGACTTTACAATGACCACCAATGTGAGGGGGAATTTGCACTGACCACCAAGTAACAGGGATTTTACGCCACTCATCAATATAAAGAGGGCTTTCTACACTGACACCAATGTAATAGGGAGCATTTACACCAACCACCAGTGTAAGGGGGAAGATACAATAACCTCCATGTAAGGGGTAATTTATACTGACAACCATTGTATACTGAGCACCAACGTAAGGGATTTACAATGACCACCAATGTAAAGGGGGATTTACACTGACCACCAGTGTAAGGGGGAAGATACATTAACCTCCATGTAAGGGGTAATTTACACTGACAACCATTGTAAAAAAGATTTGTACGGAGCACCAACATAAAGTGACACTTCCATACTGACCACCAAAGTTAGAGGGGATTTACACTGACCACCAATGTAAAGGGGGTTTTACACTGACCACTAGTGTAAGGGCAATTCTGCATTTACCACCAATGTAAAGTGAAATATATACTGATCACCAATGTAATGAAAAATTTACACTGACAACCAATGTAATGGGAGATTTTACACCAACAACCAAAAAAGGGGGGGAACTACACTGGCCGCCAATGTAATTGGAAATTTACATTGACCACCAATATAAAGGGGGCTTCTACATGGACGACCAATGTAAGGGAGAATTCCAAACTGACCACAAATGCAGTATAAAGAGGAGATTCTACACTGGCCAATGTAATGGGGGTTTACAGTGACCACTAATGTAATAGGAGCATTCACAGTAACCACCACTGTAATAAGTCGCATTTAATTCTTGGACCCAGGCAGCACAATGTCTTAGGCCATCCCTGACAGTACATTTAGCTGGTTGTCAGCTTTAGGATCCCCGCATACAATGTGCCCTTCATTTTGGGAATGTTCTTACGGCTGGTAATGTTGATAGAGATAATTAACTCGTGTGGGTCTCTTTAGACTGTATTGTGTTGCTTTCATGTGCAGCATTGAGCTGATTAAAGTTGAGCTTGAATTTCATCATAAAAAACAACATTTTTATCAGAGTGGGTTAGATGTATACAGAAAACTTCAGAAATTGAAGAACTCATTCATCAAGCGAATGATACCCCTTCCAAGTTCACGAAAACATGGTCTTGCTGGCAGCACTTTTTCACTACTGATGAATATACCAAACTTATGGCCTAATCACTCACAAAAAGAGCCGACAGAAATGTAAGTTAAAACTCTGGACCTTACTTCATTCTTTCTTCTCACTCCCTGTAAGGACCGTTGAGGAAACCACTTACCCCTTTGAAACCTCTTATAACAGCTATTACCACCCCCCTCTATTACCGGTATTATAACCCTATTAAACAATACAAGCAAATATATACAATTCTGGTACCTGTACTGAGAAGTGGAATTTCACATCAACAAAGGAGTTATGACAAT
The DNA here is from genome assembly GCF_905171775.1 of Rana temporaria. Lineage (NCBI taxonomy): Eukaryota > Metazoa > Chordata > Amphibia > Anura > Ranidae > Rana > Rana temporaria. Next base: position 358,861,098 of record NC_053489.1, on the reverse strand, counting down.
TATCCACACTATAATCAGATAATCTTAGTTCTTTATGGGTTTTTTGTTTTTTTGTTTTGAGTTTTTATTTGTTCAACACACTCTGTTAGTGCCAGTTCACACTACCGCGACTTGGGATTCGACTTGTGTCGCCCCAAGTTGCGCGACATGAGAAATTACATTAAAGTAATGAAAGGGTTCCCCCTTCATGAGCATACAAGGCCCTTCGGCCTGGTATGGATTTTAAGGGAAACCCTACGCCAAAAAAACAGTGTGGTGTCCCCCCAAAATCCATACCAGACCCTTATCCGAGCACCAGCCTGGCCGGTCAGGAAAGAAGGTGGGGACGAGCGAGCACCCCCTCTCCCGAGCCGTACCAGGCCGCATGCCCTAAACATGGGGGGGTGGGTGCTTTTGGGCGGGGGGGCCCTGCGCCCCCCAACCGAAAGCACCTTACCCCCATGTTGATGAGGACGAGGGCCCCTTCCCGACCACCCTGGCCGTTGGTTGTCGGGGTCTGCGGGCGGGGGGTTTATCGGAATCTGGGATCCCCCTTTAATAAGGGGGCCCGAGATCCCGGCCCCCCCACCCTATGTGAATGTGTATGGGGTACATCGTACCGTTACCCATTCACCTGGGGGGAAAAGTGTCAATAAAAAAACACACTAAACAGGTTTTTAAAATAATTTATTAGGCAGCTCTGTGGGTCTTCTTCTGGGGGTCTTCTTCCCACTACGGGGGTCTGTTCCGACTTCTCCAGCGTCTTCTCTGCGCTCTCCCGTTTATCTCACATTTTCTGTTGCCTTCTGTCCTCTGCTGGGCTCCTCCGCTATCTTCTGCCAGATCTTTTACTAGCGTTGGCCTGGTCTTCTCCGTCGTTTTCTTCCCTCTTCTTTTCTTCCGATGTTGACACAACGCTCTCTCCCGCTGTAATGCCGTGTGCATGGTGCTCAACGACTTATATAGTCATGGGGCGGGGTCACCGGGTGATGTCATCCGGTGACACCGCCACCTTATGACATTACAGTCCCAGCATGCCCCGAGCGAGGTTGTCATAAGGGGGCGGGGTCGCCGGATGACATCACCCGGTGACCCCACCCCATTTCTATATACAGTACAGACCAAAAGTTTGGACACACCTTCTCATTCAAAGAGTTTTCTTTATTTTCATGACTAGGGTTGTCCCGATACCACTTTTTTAGGACTGAGTACGAGTACCGATACTTTTTTTCAAGTACTGGCTGATACCGAATACCGATACTTTTTTTTAAGTTTTATTTTGACAGTGGCAGTAATATGCAGTACAGGCATACCCCGCTTTAAGTACACTCACTTTACATACACTCGCGAGTAAGGACATACCCGCGAGTGTATGTAAAGTGCCTTACAAGTACTGTACAGACATTTTGCAGCCACAGTAGAAGGAGCTAAAGCTCCGAGAGCATAGCCCTTCCTGTTCTAGTGTGCCCCTGACACCCCCAATACAGACCCTGAGACCTCAACTACAGCTCCTGACACCCCCACTACAGCCCCTGACCCCCTACTACACCCTAGAAGTGAAAAAATATATTGTTTCATTTTAAGTACATTTTCGTTTTACATACATGCTCTGGTCCCACTGTGTACTTAAAAGTGGGGTATGCCTGTACTGACGCTTGGACTGTCAGTTATTTTTTACAATTAATTTTTTTTAATATTCTTTAATATATATATATATATATATATATATATATACACACACAATGCTTTCTTTGGGGGGGGGGGGGGGGGGGGGGGGGCGGTGTCAGTTTTTTTTTTATTTAACTTTATTATTTTTACAATTATTTTTTTTGTTTTTAGCAGCTCTGTTGGGGGGGCTTTGGTGAGATATTGGGGGTCTTAACAGACCCCTAATATCTCCTATTTGAGACAGAGAAAGGGACTAAGGACACAGATTCCCCAGTCCCTTTCTCTGCAGGCTCAACTGCGCTGTAAATGAATGTAAAGGAGACAGCGGCTTCTCTACATCCATAAACTGAGACATCGTTACACAGTTATGATGCTCAGTTATGAATGGACAGTCAGTGATCACTGACTGTTCATTCAGAAAAGGGCTCCTTCCTCTGCTCTCCATCCTGACAGATCGAGGACAGAGGGGGGAGGGGGAGCACGGCGGGGGACCGGAGCGATACACAGAGGGGAGTGGAGGACGGCAGGGACCAGAGCGGTACACAGAGAGGAGCGGAGGACCGCAGAAGAGCATGGAGGGGGACCGATGCGGAGCGCGGCGGGGGACACGAGCGGAGCACGGCGGGGGAAACACTAGCAGAACACGGCGGGGGACACGAGCGGAGCACGGCGGGGGAAACACTAGCAGAACACGGCGGGGGACACGAGCGGAGCATGGAGGGGTACTGATGCACAGCACTGCTGGGTACAGGAATAGAGCATGGACGGGGACCGGAGCGGTACACGGCGGGGGACACACAGACAGAGGCGTCTCACAATACAGAACCCCCCCCTCATATACAGAACACCCCCTCATATACAGAACCCCCCCTATACTAACACCCCCCCCACACAATACAGAACCCCCCCCCATACAGAACACCCTCCCCCCACAATACAGAACATCCCCTCATATACAGAACATCCCCTCATATACAGAACACCCTCCCCCCCACAATACAGAACATCCCCTCATATACAGAACACCCCCCCCCTTACAATAGTGCAGAGTGACTGACACCCCCTTGTCTTCAGACTCAGCGCGCCCCACAGAGCAGAGCACTTGTACGGAGGAGGAGGTGGGAGGCGGCGCCGCAGCTTCACACTCGGCTGTGTGACTGTCAGACAGAGACAGTCACAGCTGAGCCGATAGTATCAGAGCCGCGGCGCTGCGCTGCCATGGAGAAGGGGATCATTGCGGCGGGTCCCGGGTGGCGGGTATAACTCGGGTAGGGCTCGCAACCCCCCCCCCCCCCTGAATAGCCCAGCCTGTGTTTTACCTAGTCTGCCATGCCGTGCCATCAATCGTGCTGTCACCGCGGCCGCGCCATGCTTTAGTTGCGGAGGGGGGGTTACGGCCTGACGCCCCCTGCTTAGTCCGCCGTTGCACACAGAAGCTGTACACAGCGGGGAACATTACAGCTTTGAATAGCTGTAATGATTCGCTCCGCGCTGCGTTTAGACACTCCCCCTTGCTCCGGATTGGACAGTTCACCCGAGCAAGGGGGAGTGTCTATACGCGGCAGGGCGGGAAAGACTACAGCTATTCAAATGAATGCTGTAATGTTCCCCGCCCGTATTAACCAAGCGGGGATGCGGCGGGATGCGTCGTAGCGTCGGCGGGGAAGTATTCTATTCTGGTATCGGGGGTATTTGCGGGAGTACGAGTACTCCCGCAAATACTCGGAATCGGTCCCGATACCGATACTAGTATCGGTATCGGGACAACCCTATTCATGACTATGAAAATTGTAGATTCACACTGAAAGCATCAAAACTATGAATTAACACATGTGGAATTATACATAACAAAAAAGTGTGAAACAACTGAAAATATATTTCATATTCTAGATTCTTCAAAGTAGCCACCTTTTGCTTTGATTACTTTTTTGCACACTCTTGGCATTCTCTTGATGAGCTTCAAGAGGTAGTCACCTGGCGCAGCACCCCATCACTCTCCTTCTTGGTCAAATAGCCCTTACACAGCCTGGAGGTGTGTTTGGGGTCATTGTCCTGTTGAAAAATAAATGATGGTCCAACTAAACGCAAACCCGATGGAATAGCATGCCGCTGCAAGATGCTGTGGTAGCCATGCTGGTTCAGTATGCCTTCAATTTTGAATAAATCCCCAACAGTGTCACCAGCAAAGCACCCCCACACCATCACACCTCCTCCTCCATGCTTCACGGTGGGAACCAGGCATGTAGAGTCCATCCGTTCACCTTTTCTGCATCACACAAAGACACGGGGTTGGAACCAAAGATCTCAAGTTTGGACTCTTCAGACCAAAGCACAGATTTCCACTGGTCTAATGTCCATTCCTTGTGTTCTTTAGCCCAAATAAGTCTCTTCTGCTTGTTGCCTTTCTTTAGCAGTGGTTTCCTAGCAGATATTCCACCATGAAGGCCTGATTCACACAGTCTCCTCTTAACAGTTCTAGAGATGTGTCTGCTGCAAAAGGTGGCTACTTTGAAGAACCTAGAATATGAAATATATTTTCAGTTATTTCACACTTTTTTGTTATGTATAATTCCACATGTGTTAATTCATAGTTTTGATGCCTTCAGTGTGAATCTACAATTTCCATAGTCATGAAAATAAAGAAAACTCTTTGAATGAGAAGGTGTGTCCAAACTTTTGGTCTGTACTGTAAGTCGTTGCGCATCGCGCACACATCATTACAGAAGAATAGAAGAGGGAAGAAGATGAGGGAGAAGACCGGGCCAACGCTAGTAAAAGTCCTGGCAGAAGATAGCGGAGGAGCCTGGAAGTAGGCACCAGGCACCGGAGAGCGGGAGAAGAGTCCGGAGGAGTCGGAAGAAGACCCCCGGAGCTGCCTAATAAATTATTTTAAAAACCTGTCTAGTGTGTTTTTTATTGACACTTTTCCCCCCCAGGTGAATAGGGGTACAATGTACCCCATACTCATTCACATAGGGTGGGGGGCCTGGATCTGGAGGCCCCCTTATTAAAGGGGGCTCCCAGATTCCGATAAGCCCCCTGCCCGCAGACCCCGACAACCAACAGCCAGGGTTGTCGGAAAGGGGCCCTTGTCCTCATCAACATGGGGGCAAGGTGGTCTGGTCGGGCTCAGGAGGGGGGGCGCTCACCCGTCCCCACCCCCTTTCCTGACCAGCCAGGCTGGTGCTTGGATAAGGGTCTGGTATAGATTTTGGGGGGACACCACGCTGTTTTTTCCAGTGTGGGGTTCCCCTTAAAATCCATACCAGGCCGAAGGTCCCGTTATGCCCATGAAGTGGGAACCCATGCCAATTTGTTTTAAAAATTGGCATAGAGTTCCCCCTAATTATTGGGGGATCAAAGTCGTGTCCCTGCTCATTGAAGTTGTGGGGGAAAAGTCGGATTCACAGTCGTATGACTGTCTTGTCAGAATCGTGGCCACGAAATCGTGGCAAAATCGTGTGACTTTGGAGTAGCACAAATGTGAAAGGGGCCTAACACTGAAAACTTAAATTCTACCTGAAGCTTGGCTCAAATCCCTTCTCAGATTTTGCTTGTGGGGACATATTTCCTGAGAAAGACACAAACAGCAACACCTTGATTTAAGGTTTTATTTCCTTTGAGGACCATTCTCCCTCTGTATACCCCAGTGTGTCTGAATGTAGCATAGTGTAACTGGGAGGCAAATGATTGGGAACTTTCCCATTTGGCACACAGATAACAGTCAAAATTTAACAGAGGACCTAACTCCTCTATTTCTGACAATATTTGATGCAAACATTCATACTGATATGTATTGTCAGAGTTGCCTGAAACAATTGGCTGCTGCTCTTAGTATCCCTCTTTGTCCAGGAACGTAAAGATACTTAATGATGTTCCAGACAGTGCTTCTAATTGGGTGGGGTTGGAGTTCTCTGTTGCCATGGGATTGTCACAAATCCCAAGGATTTGTGAAGTTCACAAGCCAATAATTTGAAGGAATGGATAACCCATACCCTTATCTATAAAAAAAAGTGGACTCAAGGCAGCCATATTGTCAGTGTGTGTTACTGGTGATAGGAAGAACGGGCAATTCTGTAAAGGTAGATATAGTGATTTATTTTTTAAAAAATTTTTATGGTGCATGTTTCCCAAGGTAATTCCCCTTAAAACCTTAATGGGTTTTGCCAGAAAGTTTGCAAACTTTGAGCAATGTTTTGTAAAAATGTTCACAAACCAAACCCAGGCAGGTTTGCTCATCTTTTTTTCTGTTGCCTGTATCTCCCTTGACTGTTGCCAAGGTATACAGGCACTTTCTATCCAAACATGGTGGTAATCATTGAGTTAATGATTCATACTCTGAATGATCTAAGGTTATCAGTGGTGTACCCCGAAGTTCAGTGCTGGGACCCTTACTTTTTATATCTGTATAAATGATTTTGGGTCTGGGATTAAAAGTACCATTTCAGTCTTTGCAGATGACACCAAGCTATGCAGTTGAATAACGTCCTTACAGGATGTCTCCGTCTTACAAGCCGACCTCAATGCTCTGTCTAATTGGGCGACTAAGTGGCAGATGAGGTTTAACCACTTCAGCCCCGGAAGGATTTGCCCCCTAATGACCACGCCATTTTTTGCGATACGGCACTGCGTCGTTTTAACTGACAATTGCGCGGTCGTCGTACACTTCACCCAAACAAATTTGATTTCCTTCTTTTCCCCACAAATAGAGCTTTCTTTTGGTGGTATTTGATCACCTCTGTGGTTTTTATTTTTTGCGCTATAAACAAAGAGTGTCAATTTTGAAAAAAAAAAAAAATTTTTTACGTTTTTGCTATAATACATATCCCAAAAATGGGGATTTAAAAAAAAGCGTATGCTTAAATTGAGATACGGTTAAATGTTGCTAAGATACGACCGGCGTAAGTCTCCTACGCCGTTGTATCTTAGATGTCTATTTACGCTGGCCGATAGGGGCGCGTACGCTGATTTACGCCTAGAATATGTAAATCAGCAAGATACGCCTATTCACGAACGTACGCTCGCCTGTCGCAGTAAAGATACACCATTTACGTAAGGCGTTTTCAGGTGTAAAGATAAACCACCAAAAACATGGCGCAGCCAATGTTAAGTATGGACGTCGGACAGCCGTCAAATTTTTCACATTTTACGTCGTTTGCATAACTCGTCCGTGAATGGGGCTGGGCGTAAGTTACGTTCACGTCTAAAGCATTGACTATTTGCGACGTGATTTGGAGCATGCGCACTGGGATACGTCCACGGACGGCGCATGCGCCGTTCGTTCGAAGCGTCATTTACGTGAGGTCACGATCAATTTACATAAAACACGCCCACCTCTTCCACATTTAAATTAGGCAGACTTACACCGGCCAATTTACGCTACGCCGCCTCAACTTACGGAGCAAGTGCTTTGTGAATAATGCACTTGCCCATCTAAATTGCGGCGGCGTAGCCCACAGAAAGTTAACATACGCTACGCCCGCAGAAAGTTAAGCCGCCGTACGTGAATCTAGTCATATATGGCTAAAATTTGATGAACACCTGACCATCACACCTACACATAGTTACATAGTTAGTCTGGCTGAAAAAAAGACGCAAGTCCATCTAGTTCAACCAATAAAAGAAAAAAAAAGAAACGTGCTAAAGTATGTAAATACTCCTCCAAATCATTGAGTTTAGGTGTTTCCAGGGAATGGTGCTGTTAATGCTATAGCAAACAAACACATTTTAGACAATTTTTTACTTTCAACCTTGTGGCAACAGTTTGGGGAAGGCCCTTTTCTATTCCAGCATAACTGTGCACATGTGCACAAAGACAGGTCCGTAAAGACATGGTTTGATGAGTATAGTGTGGAGGAACCCAAGTAGCTTGCAAGCAGCCCTGATCTCAGCTTCATTAAAGTGGTTATATGCCAAAAAACAAAAACCTGTAAGGCAAAAGCATAAAGAGCTAGTATGAACCGCATACTAGCTCATTATGAAATACTTACCTTAAAATGAAGCTCCCACAGGGCTGCCCAGTCACCGCTGAGGGAGCTGACATGTTCCCTCTTTTGGGTTTGCGGCTCCGGCATTGTGAGTGGCTGGATTCACGATGACATCATTCCCGCGCATGCATGCAGGAGCCCTCTGTTCTGGCAAGTTCCGGAAAGATACGACGAACCTTTGCCGCACCTTCATTACGCATGAGCCACTGATGTCAGCGGCTGCATGCAAGGTGAATATCTCCCTAACCGTACAGGTTTAGGAGATATTCATTTTACCTACAGGTAAGCCTTATTATAGGCTCACCTGTAGGTAAAAATGACCAAGTGGACAATACAACCACTTTAAAGTTGAGGTCCACCATAAAAAAAATGTAAAAAAAATGACACCAAAATGCTACAAAAAATGTGAAAAAAAAAATGTGAAAAAAAAATGTTTACTTACCAGAAATTGCGGTTGCTATGCGGATCTTCCTAATCTACCTCTTCCTAGTCTGCGGCTGGTCTTCATCCTCGCGTTGTCTCCTGGGGAATGGGGCACGCTGCCTTCTGGGAACTGTGTGTATCCCAGAAAGCAGCCGCCTATTCACAAAGCGCTGCGAGACTCGCATATGTGCAGTAGGAAACAGGCAGTGAAGCCACAGGGCTCCATTGCCTGTTTCCCTTAGTGAGGATGGCGGCGCCGGGACCTGACACAATCGAGGGATCGGCCTCGGTGGGGCCGACATCGCGGGCGCCTAGGACAGGTAAGTGTCATTATTAAAAGTCAGCAGCTACAGTGTTTGTAGCTGCTGACTTTAAAAATAAACACTATTGGGATGAATTAGAATGCAATTTGTGAGTTAGGTCTTCTCATCCAACATCCTCATCTGACCCTGCAAATGCTCTTTCGGCTACATGAGCAGAAATTCCCCCCTTCCTAAGTCACACACTCCAAAATCTTGTGGAAAACCTTTCCAGACGATTGAAGGCATTTATAGCCAAAAAGGGAAGGATGGAATTACCTCCATTATAATGTCCATGGTTTTAAATGGGATTTCCAACAAGCTCATTTAGGTGTTATGAAATACCTGCAAGGTTATTTAGCTCAAGTGGTATAGTATTTTTGGAGGTTCACAGAAGTTAAAACATGAATTCATAAATACACTTTTTGAACATTTGCTGTATGCTCTCTGGACATAATCCGTCTTTGTAATATATATATATCTGTGATCATTTCACAGGACCCGAGGGCTGTAACCTATTCATCTATCACCTTCCCCAAGAGTTTGGGGATAATGAGCTAACACAAATGTTTCTGCCCTTTGGAAACATCATTTCATCCAAAGTGTTCATGGATCGAGCGACCAATCAGAGCAAATGTTTTGGTGAGTTCTAACCATAGAATCAGCCAGAGTATAAAACTAGATTGATATTATTAAAGAGGCACATTATAACTGCTAGATTGATATTTTTTAAGAGGCACATTATAACTGTATTATTTTTTTATGTATCTTTGCATTAGTCAGAGATAGCAATTTGTCACCATGAAATATAAAGCCAAGTGATTATAAAAAGAAAGCCAAATATTTAAAGTTTTTTTTACTATTAAATCTTATTTCCTCGTTCACCAGGATTTGTCAGCTTTGATAATCCATCGAGTGCTCAAACGGCAATCCAAGCCATGAATGGATTTCAAATAGGAATGAAGAGGCTTAAGGTCCAGCTAAAGAGGCCCAAGGACACAAGCCAACCATACTGACCACCCACAGGCCGATAGGCCCTCCTGATCATACAGGTATAGTCACCTTTATACGACTTTCATTGTTATCAGCTGATTGTACCAAGGAGTGATATTGGCTTCTTTCTCTCCCTTTGTGCTGTCTTATTTTGGTAGTTTGGAGCAAAAATCGTTGACACTAATTTGTCTTTTATGCCACAGGTACACAATGGACCTTTGACTCCTGAATCCTTTCCTATAGGATTATGGGAAAAAGAAGACTTTTTCCTTCTAAACACTCCCTCCCACCCTTGAGCCTCATGACCTTTGTCCCTCACCCACACTCAAGGACCAAAAAATAAAAAGGTGACTATGGGGAGAAGCAGCAAGAACCAAGCTACCTAAACACAAGTTTGTGTCTTGTGAGTGTTCTATGTCTGTCTGCTGAATGCCCAAGAAAGACCACCCCTGATGGAACAAACTTACACCTGATGACCTCCTTTAAATGACCAAATACAAGAGGGGGTATAGGGTGATGCCCTTCAGGTGGCAAACCCCCCACCATAAGAGTGTCTACTGATTTGCAGTGCAAAGAACTGTTTACGTATTTATATGAACATATTTATTTATTGGGGAGGCCCAATGCAACATACCACACCCCTTTTCACTGCCAGAGGGCCAAGCAATGTGGGATGGTGTTAAAACATTGTTTATTTTGTTTTAGATTTTTTTCTTGGTTATTTGCGGAGGACAGGGTGTTCTGGGTGGGCAGGATTGGAGCTCAACAGAGTTCAAAGGTCATGTTTACAAAGCAGCCCCCCACACTCACAGGGAAGTTTCCATTTGTCTGCTGCTCATACACCTGGCCCCCCAGAAAAAAGGGCTGGACTTTTGCATCTGCTCCAAAACCCTGCTCTGCATCTTTCAGGACTGGGGAGGACTTAACCATTCAATGTTGTTCTGCGAAGAAACTGCAGAAGAGAAGCTGAATCTGATATCCATGCCTCATTCTTACGGCAGAGATTACCTGCTACCTATCCAACTTCCCTTTGTGTTAACAAGGCGCTAAATGGTCTCATTAACGAAAATGCTTGAGTTTCATACTAGAAAGTCAGGATGTGCGAAGTTTTTCGCCAACATCATATTCCCCAAACCGCCACGGCTGCTTTTCTGTTTAGAGAAAATTTCTATGACTGCTTATCAGAGGGTTTAGGCTTTGTCAGAATTAAAAAAGATTTGTTTTAATTAATAAAGTTTTAAGGGCCAAGTGAGGCAGATGTTACATGCTGACATCTAGTGTTTCAGAGTAGAGAACATCAGTTTGATCCCACTGTAAGCTGATATAGCAAACTTCAGCTTGGGGTGAAAAAACACAGTGTACATCTGTTCAGATGCATAAAATCCATAAAATATAATTGTATGCCAGTTTGTATTTTCGCCCAGTGCATGGCTGCCAGTATGTTAAATGATTCCTGGGACATCTTGCCATGGAACAAGTGGCTAATTGCATTAATGGAATGATCTACATGGGCCTTGCTAGATTGTAATCTTTATCATGATACCATGGTTAGGTAAGCCGTATGATTTCAGTTTAGTAAATATTACCTTAAAAAAAAAAAAAAGCAAGAACAATAAAATCATGAGATTTATAACTTTTAGGAGGACGGTATAGTCTTAAAGCACTATGTAGTGTTCAATACATATCATGAAAACCTTGTCCCTGAAAATGAGCATCAGTTAGTGACCATTATTATGCATCTATATTCAACATTCTGCATTATAGGTCCATTTATTAGTAAATAAATCTGTTGCACTTGTATACTGATAAGAAAAGATTTACAATTTATTTAGAATAGTCTTAAGCACATTGTAATGAATATAGCAGGATTAACATTTAAACTGTACCTGTATGCACCGCAATCCGCTATTTTATGGGCTCAAATCAGCCTACTGCAAAATGATGACACCACCCTGTGAAATCATTGGCTGTTCTCCAAAAATACTGATTGAGCCAATAAAATGGCTGCCTGTGCTACATAGTTGACAATTACATTTGTTTTTGGCCAGTGTGGCCTAAAGCACACAGGCATGTAAACATTAAGCATTTATCATATTTTACCGAGGAAATCCAACTGGGGTTTTTAGGAATATGTAGAAGTTAGGTTTGATTAAGGTGGGTTATTGTAGTGTAGCATCCTCAAGGCATGAGGTACAGTTGTCACTAGTAAAATAGAAAAGTTAATTTTAACGCAATGGAAACCAGCAACGTTTTGCTAATTTCTTTAGTCTACTCAGTGCAGTAATGAGGTAACAGCCTACCCCAAGAACAAGGGGTCGTTGCATCTGTGGTCACTTGTAAATACCATTTTTATACTTCAAACATTCCTTATCTCAGATGTGAAAAGAAGCGGCCCTGGTTAAGCACAAGAAGGAAGGGGGGCTTCTGGGCTTGTTTTACCTCTCCCGGTTCTTCAGTCTATAATTACCACAAATTATCAGTTTACCCTCTTCTCTAAATGGATGGCAGCATCACAAAGAGCAGGTTTCCTAAAAGATGTCACTGTTACCCTTCTGTAGATGAAAAACATCTTCCCCCTACCCATATTCGCTGTTGCAGGGTCTCTGAAAGGCACTATGTGTATATATATAGACATAAGATTATATTTGTGCTGCAGAGGATAACACAGATTACTACTTGTAAAACCTATTTTCCACTGTCAGACGGGCCACAATTGTGTTGTTATAGTTATTGTATTACAGGCCTCCTACTAAATTTAATGCCAGTTAAAGTTCAAACCAGATTGCAGTGTTATGTGAGGAAGGCCTGAGACATTTACCACCGTAAATTCTGTAGGGTCTAGGACTGAATACTATAAACTAGATATTTTTTCCATGAATATAGATAATGAGGCTTGTGGCTTAACTCTGAACTTGACTTACAAAATACAAGTAAATATATTACATGAGCTATAAAGGATTTTTCATAAGAAAGACAAAGCACAGTTTAACCAGATGAGGAAAAGGGTTAAAGCAGCTAATTGTTTAGCACTGAAATTTTTCGCATCAACCTCCACAGCTCGCCTTGCCATTGGTTTATTCATCTTGTACAGAGAGTTTCCAAGATTGCCACCAATGTGAGCAGGAAATCTTCAGGGCTGTCAGTGATTAATTATCATATCGTATTCAGTGCTAATTTGGCACCGGTGGATTGGGCAGCACATGGACTTGTGCCTCATGTGCTCATATAAGCAAGTGCTTTCTCTGCATCACAGCCTCTTCATACGTCACCTGGGCCGCACATTCCCTGGGTGTGTATAAGATTATATCTGTGACAGAAAAATCCAGGTGTTCAGAACAGCTGCCATTTACGAAAGAATTAAAAGCTAATTCTTAAGGCTGAGTGTCTTCCTGTCTTTTTTTTTAATGTTATCATTTTATGTTCAAGGATAGCAGAATATAGCGTGTATGTGTGTATGTGTGTAACTGTGTATACAGTACTGTGCAAAAGTTTTAGGCAGGTGTGAAAAAATGCTGTAAATTAAAAATGTTTTCAGAAATAGAAGTGTTAATAGTTTATTTTTATTAATAACAAAAAGTTAGCAAATCTAAATCAAAAGTAAAATTTTGTGTGACTACCCTTTTGCTTCAAACCAGCATGAATTCTTCTAGGTACCCACACAGTGCTTCTGCACACATTTTTGAAGGAACTCAGGAGGTAGGTTGTTCCAAACATCTTGGAGAACTAGCCACAGCTCTTCTGTGGTTGTAGGCTGCCTTCTGTCTGTTCATGTAATCCCAGACAAACTCGATTTTGCAATCAGAGCTCTGTGGGGGACAAACTATCACTTCCAGAACTCCATTTTCTTCTTTATGCTGAAGATACTGTTGTAATATTAATATAGATATGTAGGTATTGTAAAATATTGTGGTATATGAAAGGCACAGTATATATAGGTTTACATACAGGCATTCAAGGTTACACATCAAAGGGGTTAGAAAACATAAAGGTGGTCAAACGACACGTATCAAAAGGACTCTTTGATGTGTTAATCTTATCTAAGACGACCTAGGTGTGTGGCCTGGTACTTCCTTACATAAGGAAGTGTTTATTGATGCTAATTAGACTCGGTGGGATATTCATTCAATGGGAACATTTGGTTGACCCCCCCCCCCCCTTCCAGTGTGAGTCCAATATTTGAAGGACTCAAGCTGGCATTCAAGGAATCTAGTCTAGTCTTGTCACTCTATGATGAACATTGCACAGGTCTAGGAAAAGATGGGATTCTGAATTATACTCTGTTGGATTCTTGTATCGTCTGTGGACTTTGTATGTTATTGGAAGATCCATTAAATGCGTTCTCTGGAGAACCTGGTGTGAGTTGCTGCGGAACAACGTAATTTATGGTCATTATACTAAACATCTAAGATATTAATTATCTGACCGGAGTATTGGGCACTACACATATACCTGATCACTACATTGGTGCCGTTCAAGTGACCAGAAGCACATTTTCAGGACTTAGTAACAGAAGCCGGTGATGATAGCAATCCTGTGAGTTGGACAGAAGTCTGATGGAGACCCAAGAGCTGTGCGGTGACTCTAATGTCTGGTTGTGACATAAGAGAGTCTGATATAAAAGACTAAACAAGTTTGGAACCCCAGAATTATTCTCTGGAGACTGGAAACTGAAGAAAGAAAAGACTGCCGTGCACTAGAAGAACGGAACTGGCAAGGTGAAGCTTCAAATGCGGTGAGTAAAATATTTCCTTTATTTTAAATAATTAGTACTATAGTCAAAATGCTTACTCAGTGTGAAGCTAGTGTCAGTTCTGATAAAATTAACAGATGGGTATTAAAATGTATTAAGCGTCATGGTGGTCCTTATGAAATGCCAGAAAAATGTAAGCAGACGTGGACTATGATGAAGGAATTTTTAGAGGAAAGTGCTTTTGATAGCAAAATTTCAGAAAGTAAAAGAAAAGGTTGTATTGTGCAGGGCTTGTTATCTTGCTGTTTAAAAATGGAAAGTTCTTTAAATGATAAAGTTGAGGAAATTGCGCAGTTACAGAGTGCAGTTGATAATAGCCTTAAGGTTTGTAAGAGGTTACAAAACCAATCAGAAACGGAGACAGTAAATTTAAAATTGCATGCAGTTACCATTGGTGGAGCTTTGCTTGAGAAATCTAAACGTTGTGATGAATTATCAGAGGAAAATGAGAGATTAAAATTAAGAATTATGGAATTGGAGAAGAGATCTCAGGAATGCAGATGTGCATCAAATCTTGGATTAAGCAATCTGCAGCAAAATACAAACTTTCTATCAAATGAAACAGAACCTCATATTAAATCTGATAATTCATTGCCAGCCGCACCCACTGTGACCACCACGGTTTATAACAATAATAACAACAATACAGGTGAAGTTCAGCTTGTAATGAAGCATTTGAAACCAAAAGAACTGGATGCAATTCTTAAAGAAATAGAAATGGTTCCCTGCCATGATCTAAACAGATTTTTAAAATGGTTTTGTGACTTGCAGAATGTCATAGATTTGTACAATCTCAACCCATCTGATGTAGAAAGAGTTTTGCAACATTCTATAGGGAATAGTCTTTGGCTGAGAATCAAACAGATCTGTCTTCAGCCTCTGAGGACCAGGGACATATTACTGGAATTATTATGTGTTCTGTACGGAGTGCGTTCCGATGTTACGATTCATGGGAAGATTGAGCAGATGCAAGGTGAATCTCCCTATGAATTGTCGCACAGGATAGAAACTATTATGGAATTGTTGGTTGGTAATAATCTTGCATTTGAACGTGGAGGCTCGATACATATCAGTATGTTTCTAGATGCTTTGCATGAAGATATCAAACAAAATATTTTATTGATTACCCCAAATCCTCATGATTTAAAAGACGTATTATTGAGAGCAGATCATTTATGGAGAAGGTCAAATGAGCAGGCTGTCAGAATTGATGTAGCCACATTGTTTAGGACAAACACTGGACAGAAAGATCAGAAGATAATATCTAATGATCGCAACAAGAGGGGGAACACCGGGTCAAACATTGGTGATATTAACATGAAAAACAGAGCCGACCAAAATAATAAGAAAAAGACCTGGATACCATTTCCTCAGTTAAAACAGAAATATGACCATCTGAAGATTGAGTATGATAAGATGAAAATAGAATATTACACACTATTAGAACAGTTGAATGGTACAGATCTGTTTTTGAATGAAAATGACACTTCTATAGCAGTGGGGGTGAATTAGCTTTAAAGTGTAAACATGTAAATACTGTAGTTCTTTGTTTAAGGTCCTTGCTAATGAGTTTTTGTCTGAGAGGTTTTGTCTTTCAGGTACGTTGCTGGAGATAGGCGTTTGCATGTGAATAGCTGGAGTAATTGCTGGCTAGTGGGGGAGAAACGCTGAATGGACAATATCACTATACAAGAAATTATAAAGAATTCATGGACACTTTCTCAATATTCATCAAGCAATGGACCTTTTTTTTGAATGTAGAGATAAGGTATATGTGTAGTGCCCAATACTCCGGTCAGATAATTAATATCTTAGATGTTTAGTATAATGACCATAAATTACGTTGTTCCGCAGCAACTCACACCAGGTTCTCCAGAGAACGCATTTAATGGATCTTCCAATAACATACAAAGTCCACAGACGATACAAGAATCCAACAGAGTATAATTCAGAATCCCATCTTTTCCTAGACCTGTGCAATGTTCATCATAGAGTGACAAGACTAGACTAGATTCCTTGAATGCCAGCTTGAGTCCTTCAAATATTGGACTCACACTGGAAGGGGGGGGATCAACCAAATGTTCCCATTGAATGAATATCCCACCGAGTCTAATTAGCATCAATAAACACTTCCTTATGTAAGGAAGTACCAGGCCACACACCTAGGTCAATTTCCTCAACTTTATCATTTAAAGAACTTTCCATTTTTAAACAGCAAGATAACAAGCCCTGCACAATACAACCTTTTCTTTTACTTTCTGAAATTTTGCTATCAAAAGCACTTTCCTCTAAAAATTCCTTCATCATAGTCCACGTCTGCTTACATTTTTCTGGCATTTCATAAGGACCGCCATGACGCTTAATACATTTTAATACCCATCTGTTAATTTTATCAGAACTGACACTAGCTTCACACTGAGTAAGCATTTTGACTATAGTACTAATAATTTAAAATAAAGGAAATATTTTACTCACCGCATTTGAAGCTTCACCTTGCCAGTTCCGTTCTTCTAGTGCACGGCAGTCTTTTCTTTCTTCAGTTTCCAGTCTCCAGAGAATAATTCTGGGGTTCCAAACTTGTTTAGTCTTGTATATCAGACTCTCTTATGTCACAACCAGACATTAGAGTCACCGCACAGCTCTTGGGTCTCCATCAGACTTCTGTCCAACTCACAGGATTGCTATCATCACCGGCTTCTGTTACTAAGTCCTGAAAATGTGCTTCTGGTCACTTGAACGGCACCAATGTAGTGATCAGGTATATGTGTAGTGCCCAATACTCCGGTCAGATAATTAATATCTTAGATGTTTAGTATAATGACCATAAATTATGTTGTTCCGCAGCAACTCACACCAGGTTCTCCAGAGAACGCATTTAATGGATCTTCCAATAACATACAAAGTCCACAGACGATACAAGAATCCAACAGAGTATAATTCAGAATCCCATCTTTTCCTAGACCTGTGCAATGTTCATCATAGAGTGACAAGACTAGACTAGATTCCTTGAATGCCAGCTTGAGTCCTTCAAATATTGGACTCACACTGGAAGGGGGGGGGGGTCAACCAAATGTTCCCATTGAATGAATATCCCACCGAGTCTAATTAGCATCAATAAACACTTCCTTATGTAAGGAAGTACCAGGCCATTTTGATACGTGTCGTTTGACCACCTTTATGTTTTCTAACCCCTTTGATGTGTAACCTTGAATGCCTGTATGTAAACCTATATATACTGTGCCTTTCATATACCACAATATTTTACAATACCTACATATCTATATTAATATTACAACAGATACCTCCTAATGACATTGGCTGTACGTTTGGGGTCATTGTCATAGTTACAAATTAAGTAAGGTTGAAAAAAGTCCATCAAGTCCAACCTATGTGTGTGATTATATGTCAGTATTACCTTGTATATCCCTGTATGTTGTTGTCTTTCAGGTGTTTATCTAATAGTTTCTTGAATGCCCCCTGCTGAGACCACCGCCTGTGAAAGGGAATTCCACATCCTTGCCGCTCTTAAAGTAAAGAACCCACTCTATGTAGTTTAAGGTTAAACCCCTTTTCTTCTAATTTTAATGAGTGGCCACGTGTCTTGTTAAACTCCCTTCCGCGAAAAAGTTTTATCCCTATTGTGGGGTCACCAGTATGGTATTTGTAAATTGAAATCATATCCCCTCTCAAGCGTCTCTTCTCCAGAGAGAATAAGTTCAGTGTTCGCAGTGCTTGTCGTGCTGCAGAATAAATTTGGGGCCAATCACACGCCTCCCTGATGGTATGTCATGATAGATAAGTATCTGCCTGTATTTCTTAGCATTGAGGACACCACTAATCGGATCATAGACACAGTGGTCGGCCACGGAAGCTTAATGCAGCACATGCATTTAAACTGAGAAATGAGGGCAGAGATGTAATTAATGAAGAGCATTTCTGTCCCCAGCAGGTTGAAACAAATGTGAGGGTTTGTGTTGCTAATGACTGGGCTGATGGGGTGGTCACTTTAGTTAAAGCTTCTGGTGGTAAAAATAAAGCAGTTGATAGTAGTGTTTGTCATGTCATGTACACCAACGCTCAGAGTTTAGGCAACAAGTTTTGTGAGCTGACATCTCTTATGTCTAGGGACAGCTTGCCTGACATTAACTGGAATTCTCAAACTGCTATAACAAGCAGGAGCAGGGATGTAATGGACGCAATGAATGCAGTTTCCCTAAAACAAATAATAAAAATCCCAACCCGAGGTGACCAAATTCTAGATCTGTTACTGACAAATGTGGATCGACTGTCTGATGCTGAGGTGGGAGAGAATTTGGGTTCAAGTGATCACCAATGTCTTTGGTTTGATATTAAAACAAGAACTAAAAAATGTATACAAAAACAAAAGTTTTATATTTTAATAAATTAATTGAAAGGTTGGAGTAAAATGAAAGGTGTAAGTAATCAGTGGGCACTATTAAAGTCTACCATCCTAGAAGAAACTAGATTATATGTCAGGCAAGTTAGTAAGAATATATGGAAGAAAAAAGCAATATCGTTCACTAAAAAATTCAAGTAGGCTAGTAAAGGGGAAAAAAAATCATATAGAACATTTAAGGAAACAGGAGCTGTCAGGGCCGTCTTAATAGCATCATGGGCCCCTGGGCAACGTAATGATCTGGCCCCTCTACACCGTAGATATTCCCCCCAACACTGTAACCATATACCATAAGATTGTGACCCCACTACATCCCTGATACTCCCTACACTGTGGCCTCTCTACATCCCGGATACCTGTAGCACTATAGCCACCCAAGCTACCCCAAGAATTGCTACCCCCTATACACCCTAGATCCCCCCTCAGAATTGTTTTCCCCCATACACCCTTGATATCCCCCAGCATCATTATTCCAGCCATGTAGTACCCCTTTTTCCAGTGGAGATACAGTGCATGTGAACTTTTGGCTCTGTGCCCACCTCCAGCACTGCACTCACCTATACCAATCAAGCAGGCAGAAGGAGGGGCGGAGGAGGGAGCATCTCTTCGGGCATTCCAAGCCTTTTCGGTGCAAAAAGTGCTGAACAGCTGGGCTCACCATGACACATCCACAATGCTACTTCCGCAGGTGAGCTCTCAGTGCTGCCGATTCAGCAGCTCCCACTCCAGCTCCTACCCCGCAGCCTTCGAGTCCCGATCATTCAAGCTGCATGGGGAGGGGTCAGAGCATCACTGGCGCTCTGGCCCCGCTGTTCCCTGCTGGCTGTGAAATAATAGGTATCATTCTGCACGGCGCACCGCTGCCAGCCTCCCCCCCCCCCGTGTATCCATCACTCTCAGTGCCATCATGGGGCCCCCAAATTCAAGGCAGTGTGGACTCAAGGACCAGCTGCTTTGGGGAAAGTGCAGGGCCCCCCAATGCAGCTGGGGCCCCTGGGAAGTGCCCTGGGAGCTGTAGCTGACAGCTGACATGCCCCAAAAATTAGCGCACGGCCACAGGCGTTCACCGGACAGCAAACAACTTTGTAGTCTGTGGCTGGTGGTACATTAGGCATTCAACGGATACAGAAGTAAGTGTCGGCCATTACAGGCCCCAAAAATTAGCCCGCGGCCACAGGCGTTCACCGGACAGCAAACAACTTTGTATTCTGTGGCTGGTGGTACATTAGGAATTCAACGGATACAGAAGTAAGTGTCGGCCATTACAGGCCCCAAAAATTAGCCCACGGCCACAGGCGTTCACCGGACAGCAAACAACTTTTTATTCTGTGGCTGGTGGTACATTAGGCATTCACCAGATACAGAATAAAGTGTCGGCCAGTACAGGCCCAAAAAATTAGCCCACAGGCGTTCACCAGAATTTGAATGAAACATGGTCTACTGGTCACATGTGTTGAATTCCTCCGAGATCCATGCTTCATTCATTTTTATAAATGTGAGGTAGTCAACACTTGTAACGGTCAGGGGTTAACGCTGTTTATGATATTCCATTCCACCAACCCACGACAGCTTATCGACACTCCACAATCCGGCAGATGAACATGGCCCATACAAATTCCCCAGAAACGAGACACAGCTCTGTTCTCTGGTTCAAACGAATAGATCTTTTAATGGTAAACTCAGGCTCTTATACAGTTAGCAACCAAATATGAACAATGACTGAACTCCACCCACAACATGACACAAGGAGCCCAATACACATTTTTAGTCAGACTTTCTGGCACCGATATAATCCACATGAGCTAATTAGCTACAGCTGACAAGTCAGACATCAAGACTCCAGCTTTTCTCACCTGCTATACAATACACATGTATCATCAATAGAAATTCACACAAAACAGTGTTAATTAGCATCACACAATGAAAAGGTCTTTAGAAGCCAGACTAAGGCTAGTTTACATGACAGTAGCAGACTTAACTACCCCCTTAACAGTCTATATTCCACATTGAATGAGTCACTCTCCTATTGACCTGTTGGGTTCAGAATAAACAACTTGTAATATTTCAAGATATCCTGCAATAAGAATCATGGTATATGTAGTAATGAGATTCGGGCCAATTGAATACAATTGCCTGTGTGGGAAGGAACCCCGGGTTAACCTCTTACAGCCACAGTATCGTTTGGCTCAATAGCTACACTGCATACGCTTTTGAATCATCATTAGGCGTACAAAAGACCAAGATTGCAGATTAAAAATAAAACATCAAAGCAATATGTTGGCATATGTTGAATGGTAATACAATGCTGGGTAGCTATTTTTAATAATTTCCACAACAACCACCTAGGTCTACCTTCAACTGGCGATTGTGCAAATAAATGTCTATGGCCAGTAACTGGTGACAGGGACTCGTGGAAATGTTCCCCGGTAGCAGTAGTGGTCACTGACATTCTGGAAAAATTATTGTGAACTCTATCATTGACAGGCAAGAGATAAACAATATTTAAAAATAAATAGGAACATTATGTAATATGTAAAAATGTGTGAAAGATGGGGATATTGTATAGATATACACAATCCGTTTGGTATTCATGGATCGTTATAGAGGAATATGCCTTTCACGCTGTTTGCAGTAGCCATCACAGTCTGGAAACTGTGCAGCTACCTCCGCTGGCACAAATAGAATAGTACTTCATATTGATCATTCCTCTGCTATATGCGGAACGGGGGTCAGGGGAACAAAAATATAGGTGAGGGGATTGTCTCGACTAGTCATTGGCTAAAAAACAGTTAAGATCCAATTCTATGTTTAGTCCAAGCGGATGCATCGTCTTCAATCTGTGCACCTACCTGGTTTCATTTGGTGACACACTACGTGTCATGTGTGTCCCCCTCCAGTGTTTTGGTATTTTGTCGATCCCGTAAAAAGTGCACAAACTGGGATCACTGTAGTGGTGACTGGTAAAATGGCGGGACACACTGTGATTGGGGAACTTTTTCCTGATATTAGCTAGGTGCTCATTGATCCTGGTTCTTAACTTGCGTGTTGTCCTACCCACGTATTGAAGCTGGCATGGGCACTCCAACACGTACGTAACGTGGTCCGAATCGCATGTGATTAGGGGCTTGATCTGAAACTGTTCTCCCGTCACATTCGACTTGAATTGTACACATTTTTTAGGGGCCCCCGGTTGTCGTGTAGTTTTACAGGCTTTGCACCTGTGCAATGATGAAAACCTGGTATGTCAAGAAAAGTTAAAGGTTTTTCAGGAGGGTTTGGTACGTTCCGAGCTATTTGGTTTCTTAGACCAGGCGCTCTGCGGTATATGAACTTGGGAGTAGCTGAAATACATGTCTGTAGATCTTTATCTTTCAACAGGATCGGCCAATACTTTTTGTAGATAGCTTCAACCTGTTTGTATTGCCTGTTGAATCCAGAAATAAGCGCTACCTCCCCTTGGTATTCTTTTTTTGGTTTACTCACTAGAAGGGTTTGTCTTTCCATCCGGTAGACTTTAACTTTGTCCAGTAGCTCTTCTGAGTATCCTTTTTCAATGAATTTGGTAGTGAGATGTTCTGCTTGTGTAAGGTAATCTCTGTCTGTGGCACAGTTTCTTTTGAGCCTCATGAACTGTCCCTTGGGTATTGCTCCAAGCCACTGACAGCTGGATGTCGGTACAAACCCATTTCGATCCGTGGGCTTAAAAAAGGTAAGTGTTTCAAACTCTATCCCATTCTTCCTGATAGTCAAATCCAGATAGTTAATGTATAAGGTACTGACTTCCGCCAAAAACTTTAATCCATAATTATTTTGGTTCATGTGGGCAATGTACAGATGTAAATCACGTTTAGTCCCCTCCCAGAAAATGATCACGTCATCGATGTACCTTTTATAGAACATGAGTGAATCATGCCTTTGACGGAAGATTGTCTCATGTTCCCACTTATTCAGGACTATGTTAGCCACACTGGGTGCATAACGTGCTACCATGACTACACCCCCTACTTGTCTGTAGTACTGTTTATTTGCCCAAAAGTAGTTGTTACTCATGGCCATTTGCAGCCCTTTGAGCAGATAACTAATTTGTTCTGTTTGCAGTTTCGCGTCTTGAGTCATGGCCCACCGTAGTGCTTCGATCGCATCTTGGTGACATATGTTTGTGTACAAGGATTCAATATCCACTGTAGCCATTAGTGTGTTATCTGAGGCTTTCAGTTGCTGTAGATCTACTATGAGATCACGACTGTCCTTCAGATAGGAGGGGCTTTGAGACACGAGGGGTTTGAAGAAACTATCCAGATACTCTCCTAGCCTTGAAAACAGTGACCCAATCCCGCTAATGATGGGTCGTCCAGGCGGGTTGACTATGTTTTTGTGGATCTTGGGTACTGTGTACATTACTGGGACTCTAGGAGCATTTGGGACCAGGTAATCCGCTTCTTTGGAGGTAAGGATTTTTTTGGTGACTCCCTCAGTCACCCAATCAGTGAGCCCTTCTTTAAGCCTGGAGGGGTCTCCCGTCATACGTAAATACGTTTTTTGATCTTCGAGTTGCTGTTGCATTTCGTTATAGTAATACTCTCGGTTAAGGATGACTAGTCCACCTCCTTTGTCAGCTGGTCTGACAACTATTTGTTTGTTCTTTTCTATAGATTTAATACCTTGCTTGAATTTGGCACTAGACCCAGGCTGAGAAGTGGGCAATTCCCGAATCTCATCTTGTACCATTTTCCGAAAAACTTCGATATGGTGGTTTGCACCTTTTTGGGGGTTAAACACTGACTGATTTTTCAGCCCGCTGTGCACAAACGGGTCATGAGAACTGGGAATCAGGTCAATGGTATGGTTGGTAAAATGTTTTTTAATATTCAATTTACAAATATGTTTTTCGATATCGATGAAGATATCGAATTTGTCTAGATCTTTATTGGGGGCAAATTTGAGACCTTGTTGTAATACTTCGAGTTCTTGGTCAGTGAGGTCTACACCCGCCAAGTTGTAGATTCCTTCACCTAATTTTTTCTTTTCCTTTTTCTTTCCACCTCGTCCTCGTCGCCCTCTTTTTCTGACACATCTTTGGAGTGTTGGGGCGACTTCGGTGGAATACGGTAGGTATCTTTCCCCCCTCTTCCTTCCCCCCCCTGGTATGGTGTATGGTTAGGTCCAGGTCTCCCCCTAAAGTTCCCTCTGGGTCCCCCCTGAGGAGGTCTGGGTGGATACTGGTATCTATATGGTTCTTGATAGTAGGGATCAGGTCCTCTATACTCCAGTGGTGCATAGTGGTTATAAGTGTCCACTGGGTATTGGTAGTGATAATTTCCTGAAGTGGGATAACCAGATGGTTTCGATGTGGTTCCCTGAGGTTTAAAGTTTGATTTGTTCACAGATTTATACTAGGGGGGGTTACTAGGCTCTAGGTTACTAGAGTCTAGCAGCTGTCTGTAGGTGATCTCCAGCTCCCATTCCTGCATGGCCAGAAACTCCAAGTCTTTCTGTGCCCTTTGCCCTTCCGAGACATTCAATTTTTGCTCTCTGTGCTCCATTATTTCCTCCAAGCGCCACTCCCGATCATTCCCGAAGTCAGGGTCACTGGACACCCTCCAATACAACAATCTCAGGCCATCATAGTCAAAGCCTTCCATGGGGCTGTCATCCGCTGACCTCTTGGGCTACATACCACCGGAGGGCTCTGTAGCTCTCGTCCAACCGCATCTCTGCCCGGTTCAGCCTGCTTAACCTGGCTGTCCACTCCTGCTTCGGTTGTTCCCCCAATAACGGCATTCGTACATCATACTGCGACCTGTACCTTACATGGATGGAGGGGAGGACCCTTCCCTGGTGTTGCTGCTTGAGAGCTAGCACTTCCATCCAGAGTTGGCAATGGATCAAATCAGACCATCCCAGCAGGGCCTCCTCTGATAATGGTCCTCTGTGCTGTATCCGCATCTCTTGTAACCTCCTTCTGAATTCCTCTTCCATGGCGACTGGTATCTGTACCTCTCCTCTCTCTTTAGTTGGTGCTGCTGTGACTTCTGCTGCTGCAGCACCTCTTTGATGTAGCCAAGTTGCATTCACAGCCGCTATAACCAGGTCTATGATCTCCGGTGGAGGGTTAGGACCATACTGTGCCAGTCCTCGTTTAACAGCCCGATCAAAACTTGCCTCCTCGGGTGTCCTGTCTGTTACGCTGGGCCTTTCAGCTCTATCCATTTCGACAAGTTCTGCGATAATGTCCCTTTTCTTATGGTTGCTGGCCAGTCTGCCCCGGCTCTCCAGTAAGTCCTTGAGGAAAGAGAGCTTCAGCCATTCATACTGTGTCTCTATTGTCCTGTGTCCTCTTGTAGCTGTTCTTCTGGCGATGGAATCATCCCACTGCTAGCCGACAATTGTAACGGTCAGGGGTTAACGTCGTTTACGATATTCCATTCCACCACCCCATGACAGCTTATCGACACTCCACAATCCGGCAGACGAACATGGCCCATAAGAATTCCCCAGAAACGAGACACAGCTCTGTTCTCTGGTTCAAACGAATAGATCTTTTAATGGTAAACTCAGGCTCTTATACAGTTAGCAACCAAATATGAACAATGACTGAACTCCACCCACAGCATGACACAAGGAGCCCAATACACATTTTTAGTCAGACTTTCTGGCACCGATATAATCCACATGCGCTAATTAGCTACAGCTGACAAGTCAGACATCAAGTTTCCAGCTTTTCTCACCTGCTCTACAATACACATTTATCATCAATAGAAGGTCACACAAAACAGTGTTAATTAGCATCACACAATAAAAAGGTCTTTAGAAGCCAGACTAAGGCTAGTTTACATGACAGTAGCAGACTTAATAACCCCCTTAACAGTCTATGTTCCACATTGAATGAGTCACTCTCCTATTGACCTGTTGATTTCAGAACCAACAACTTGTAATATTTCAAGATATCCTGCAATACATGAATTATCATTACTGTCCCATCTCATGTAATCCGAGATATAATTTCTCAGTCATCCTATGCCCCTAGTGGACATAGGATGACCCTAGACACAAGAGTCATTGGTGAAGCTGACACAGGAGTACCCCACACCCTTCAAGAGCATCTGGGTCCCAAGGGCCATACCATTACAACACTGTTGTGAGCTAGGCGAGTGCGCTTATCGGTCACGACCCCCCCCCCCCCTGCTGCGCTGAACGTCCTTTTGGACAGGACACTGGATGAGGCGCAAGCCAACAGTTCCATTGCAAATTGTGCAAGCTCTGGCCAGAGGTCAAACCTGCCCACCCAGTAGTCCAGGGGTTTATCATTTCTCAGTGCGTCCACATCGGCCGTTAACCCGATGTTAACACCTGTCGATCTAGGCGTTCCCTGATGCTGGCTCCAAAGAACAGCTGTCGATGGGTCGGCTGAAAGAATGATCTCATATCATTAGTGACTAAGACATCTTCAAACCGCCCTCTTCTTGCAGGCGCTGTTGGATTGGTACCTGAAACTGTTTCTCTGTGAGTGGAAATTCCTCTGCCAGCGGACGCAAAAGCAGAATGCAGCATTTCGCGAAGCAAGGCCTGGAAGTGCTGCATTCTGATAGCCCTCTGTGATGGTGATAACATTTCCACCATGTTTTGTTTGTACCGGTGGTCTAAGTACGTTGCCACCCAGTACTGGTCCTTGCCCTTTATGCTTTTTATACGGGGGTCCCTCTTAAAACACCGGAGCATGAAGGCCCCCATTTGCACTAAACTGGAAGCTCTGTACTGGCCTGGCTCCTGCTCATTATCCAGGATAATGTCGTCCTCGTTCTCCTCCCCCCATCCACGGACAACACCAGGGATCCCAGAAAGGTTTAAAGCATGCTCTTCTTGCTCCTCCTCCTCCGCCCTGACACCATTCTCCTCTGACTCCTCTTCAGACTCCCGTTGTTGATTTGTCTCAGGTGGAATAACCCCCCCTGGGAATTCATCCAGCATTGCGACTTCCTCATCTTCCTGCTCCTCGACGGCTTGATCAATGACACGACGCAATGCACGCTCCAGAAAGAAGGCCGTAAGGTACGATGTCACTGATGGCGCCCTGGCTGCGACTGACCAGTTTGGTGATTTCATCAAATGGCCGCAGAAGTCTGCATGAGTCGTGCATGAGCAGCCACTGGCGCGGTGCGAAAAAACCAAGCTCCCCAGAACCTGTCCTGCCGCAGAGTTTGTACAGGTAGTTGTTAACTGCACATTTCTGCTGGAGCAGCCTATCAAGCATATACAATGTTGAGTTCCATCGCGTCGGGCAGTCACAAATAAGACGTCTGACGGGCAGGTTGTGTCGCCGCTGAATGTCAGCAAGGCGAGCCATGGCCGTGTAAGATCTTCTGAAATGGGCCGAGATTTTCCTCGTCTGCCGCAAGACGTCCTGGAGCCCAGGGTATTTGGCAACGAATCGATGTACGACCAAGTTCAGGACGTGTGCCATGCATGGCACGTGTGTAATTTTGTCCTGTTTCAGCGCGCTCAGCAGATTGGCACTGTTGTCGAAAACCACTTTACTAACTGTCAAATTGAGCGGTGTTAGCCACTGATCTGCCTGTGAACGCAAAGCTGAAAGGAGTGCAGGACCAGTGTGGCTCTTGTCTTCCAGGCACAACAGACGCAGCACAGCATGGCAACGTCTCACCTGGCATGTTGAATAGGTTCTGGGGATCTTGGGCGGCGCAGTGGAAGAGACGGTAGCATTGGAAAATGAGGAGTCAGCCGAGAAGGAGAGGGAGGAAGGCGTAGGAGGAGGAGGAGAAGAAGAGGCAGGCCTGCATGTAATCCGTAGCGGTAAAACCAAATCTACATGGATTACATGCTTGACGGCTCTCAGAAGGTTCACCCAGTGGGCAGTGAAAGTTATATACCTTCCCTGCCCGTGTTTGCTAGACCACGTGTCTGTGGTCAGATGTATCTTGGCACCGACACTGTGTGCCAGAGATACATTCACTTGCCGCTGAACATGGCCATATAGCTCTGGGATGCCCTTCTGTGAAAAAAAATTCCTCCCTGGGACCTTCCATTGTGGTGTTCCAATGGCCACAAATTTTTGAAAGGCCTCCGACTCCATCAGTTTATATGGCAGTACCGTTGGCAAGAGGGTTATGCGGCATCATCTTTTTTTTACGATCGAACATTTGGGCCACGGAAGCCTGCCTTTTTGCAGAAAACCGTGAGGAAGGCATGATGGAAGGTGGAGTGGAGGACAATTCTGAGCATAGAGGGGAAGGAGAAGAAGAAGAGGCTGGATGGTGAGAGCCTGGAGTGTGGCTTTGTGGATTCTGATGGCGTTGCTACCACTGGGCTCGTGATGGGAGGCCAGGTGCCTTCTTAAGGCGGCCGTCCCTAGGTGAGTGTTGGGCTTACCGCGACTTATGCGTTGACTGCAAAGGGCAACACTATTGTCTGCAGCGGACACGTTAAAAAAAGCCCACACTGCGGAGCCATGGGCCGGCATCCTGGGAGTGCCAGATGTGACCGTACATGGTTGATGGCTGGCTCCTGATACATTAGGAGTCTGCTTTGTCCCTCCTGTGCAATGTAAGTTCGGCCTGCTTCTCCTCCCTATATGTTGGTCCATCTCTCCCTCTGAACTCCCCTCCTCTTCCTCTCCTGTGGGCACCCACATGACATCTCTACAGTCTACACACGTAATCATCAACGTCACCTTCCCCATCACTAACAGTAGAGATCTCGAAATAGGCAGCAACAGCGGACACCAACCTCCTTGGGCTGATCTGAGTACTGTCGTCAGACTGCTGAGTGCCGGCTGTTGCTACCTCCTCTTCCTGATCCAATGCCAAGAATGGCTGCGCATCGGAAATGTCTTCTGATGGATCGGAAAATAATTCCTGTGACTCCAGCGGAGGGTATATGGTGGTTGTGGGTGGTGTTGGTGTCGAGCCACTCACCCAAGTCTGGTGCGTCCTTTGACGTAATCGAACGAACATTGTGCCACTTCCCACTTTGGCTCCGGCCTGGTGCTCCTGCCCTACCCCTACCACCCCTGCGGAAGGGCCTGCCTCTTCCTCTGCGGGTCATTTTTTAAATGACCCTGTGACAAGTCTCTAGAAAAGCGCAGTATATGTGGAAGAAGGTATATAACAAAATCTGTCGGTTTGGGGGCCACTGGTTTATTTCACCAGTTATGAAACTTTTTTTTCAGGAAATTTTTTAATGTCTGTAGCAGAGGTAACGCACCGAAAGAGGCAAAAATCCAGCAGTAACGAAATCCACCGCCAGTAACAATGCTGCACAATACAAATCCACTATAATATGCTTTCTATATTTGAAAGTATATTATAAGTGCATATTACACCTATATACTGTAGTGCACAGCAAGTAGCACACCTATACCAGTGCTTGAAAGGACTTTTGTGGACCTGTTAGGTAGCGATTTGTGTCGCTAAACGCTGTCCCTGCTGGAAACGCCAACCTCGCCCTACACTGACAAAAAGTATATGAATGTATTACACACTATCATGTACTGCAGTGCAGACCAAGTAGCACACCTATACCAGTCCTTAAAAGGACTTTTGTGGACCTTTTAGATAGCTATTTGATTGAATACAGCCTGTCCCTACTCCAAACAGCATCCTCTCCCTACACTGACAAAAAGTATATGAATGTATTAGACACCTATATACTAGAGCAAGTAGCACACCTATACCAGTGCTTGAAAGGACTTTTGTGGACCTGTTAGGTAGCGATTTGTGTCGCTAAACGCTGTCCCTGCTGGAAACGCCAACCTGCCCTACACTGACAAAAAGTATATGTAGCGCTACCCCCGCAGGAGCCGCTGGTTAGATTGGGACGGCATGTTATGTTACCTCTGTGATGTGTCTAGGGATGATGATGATGATGCAATAACGGAATGTCCAAACAGCAGGGTGTCGTTTTCTGTGCTTTTATTTCTCGCCCAACATGGCAAACAGTTAACTTGAGGTAGATAGAAATAGGTTGGTGAAAGGAGAATTTGCAGAATCAGGTCTATGGATAACGGAAGCAGTTCTGCCTCCAATGGGACTTTAACTCACGTCGCCACTCCAGCCGGAGTGGGTAAAGTGTACCTGGACAGGCCTCTCACACCGACCTGGCAGCCAGAGTATCACTTGGAACTCTTGAGAAGGAAGTCTCTGCCACCGACTTGGCTCTAATGGAATTAGGATTGCCACAGGCCCTCTACTCAGGAACGTAGATAATAGAGTGAATCCTCTCAGCAAATATAATTTGCCTGAATCTCCCTCAGGTAGACTTCTTGATTTTGGGGTCACCGACTGACAAATTGCAGCATACAACTTCTCAGTGTCCGGCTACCCAGATCCCCGATGGATTGTCTAAGCCCTATTGGATCACCTGCCTCCGGGCTCACCTCAGACCGACTCCCCACCGAACATGTGGGGACCCAGTAAGTCACTGGGACCCCTTTGCAGCTTCAGTTGCCATGAGGGCCCAGAACTGGGAACTCCGCGTAGCACGTTTCCCCCCCCCCCGGCCTGGTAGGCCATCTCGCTGGGGCCCGTGATTGTGCGCACACCCTCCTGCTGCCCTGAGCACACTGGAGTCTGTAGTTCATAAAGTCTGCTTCTGGATTACATGGCTGCTGTTTCAGACTACAATTACCAGGATTCCAGGAGCCCTGCATTAGAGTGGTTGTAAAGGCAGCAGTTGTTTTACCTTAATGCATTAGGATAAAAGAAAACCTTCTGGGTGCAGCAGCCACTCTAATACTTACCTGAGCTCCATCACAATCCAGTGATGTGTCTTAGCTCTCCAGGGACTCTCCCTCCTCATTGGCAGCAGTGGGAACTATTGGCTGTCAATCACAACCAGTTAGCCAATGAGAGAGAGGGGGTGGGGCTGAGCTGCGGCTCTGTGTGTGATTGGACATGCAGAACAGCAGTTTGGGAGCGAGCCTGCATTGGGTGACCCCAGAGCAAGCTGCTTGCTCTGGGGGCACTCGACAGGGGCCAGAAGTGCTGGTGGGGGACCCGAGAAGAGGAGGATCGGGCTGCTCTGTGCAAAACCCCTGCACAGAGCAGGTAAGTATAACATGTTTTAATTGACGGTGACCCCCCGATATGCAATGTTTGGCATGTAATTTTTTTGGAGGGGGAGCGGATACCCTCTTTTTAGAGGCATACAGCTCCTACTTCCTCCCAGGGGCTTCACTGTGCTAAAAGTAAGTTCACCTTTCCCCCTCTCCCTGCAATCTTCTTGGACACATCACAGGTCCCAGAAGATTGCCCAGGCGATTCACAGCGCGGCTCACGCATGCGCAGTGCATGCCTGGCTGTGCAGCCACAGCCGGGCGCCCACAGTAAGAATGCCGGCACCGTGAAGAAGAGCAGGGTTTCATATGCCCACATCACTGGACCTTGGGACAGGTGAGTGTCTGATTAATAAAAGTCAGCAGCTACACTTTTTGTAGCTGCTGACTTTTTTTTTTTGGCAGAACTCCACTTTAAAGTCTATGGGGTTTTAGATCTCCCCCTGCTGGCCAGAAGAAAATGGTGCAGCATAACATCAGTATCTGTGTAGAAAGTAAAAGTAAACCGATTAAAAATGGCAAAATGTCTCCTTCTCTGTGTTTCTGTAATCCAGCACCTGTCTACATAGACATCTAAAAGCTTCCTATCAAAGCTGTGATGTTTCTTCCCCGAGAAAATACAAACTGATGCCATCAAAAGCCCACTTCTACCATGAAGTAAGCTGGAACAGTGCTTTAGTTATAATTATGCCCTTTTATCACCCCAATGCAGTCATTCACTTCAGATGCTTTTTTGTCACGTCTCTGATAAAGTAACAGAGGTTCCAAATTTGAAAAACAGGTTAATGGTCATAGTCGGTAAGGTTGGAAAAAGACACCAGTCCATCCAATTCCATGGCACTCATCTCATCTCTCCTCTCCAATCCTGTACATTCAGCTTGGCTAACAGCAAGCACCATGTTATACATCTATAACTTAAATCTACTGTATCTTGGCTATAAATGCTTTGCTTGGGGCAGTGCATGCAGAGGTGTTGCTAGGGGGGTGCGGTCCCACTAGAGGGGTGACACCATCCCGATTAAAAAAAAAAGAAAAAAACATTTTTTTTTTATTTATTTTTTTTAGCCGACAGCCGACTGCAGCAATGAGCGCAGCGGAATCGGAGCGCCGAGCGCCGCTGTACAAGAGGAGGGGGGGGTTGCGGGGTGACACCACAGCACCATCCATCCCCTCCTCTCACAGCCACGGGCAGTCAGCACACAGGCACAGCCCTCTCCTCTCTGTTTGTGTGTACAGAGGGGGAGGGGCCGAGGGAACCTTCTGTCCATGTGCCGTGGCGCTGCCTGCGATGATCTGAGGTACTGAATGGGAAGGGGGGGTTGTACTAAGGGGGTGTTTGCACTGAGGGGGTTTTCACTAAGGGGGGTTTGCACTGGGGGGGGGTTGTACTAAGGGGGGGTTTGCACTGGGGGTATTTGCACTGGGGGTGTGTGCACTGGGGGGTTGCACCGAGGGGGTTTGCACTGAGGGGGTTTGCACTGAGGGGGGATTTGCACTGAGGGGGGGGTGCACTAAGGGGGGGTGTCTGCGCTGAAGGGGGTCTGTGTAACATGCAGGGGTCCAGAGGTGCAGGTGGCTGTGTAATGTAAAAGGGGTGCAGTAATGCAGGGTGCTGTGTAATGTAAAAGGGTCCAGAGGTGCAGGGGGCTATGAGATGTAAAGGGGGCCAGTGATGCAGGGTGCTGTGTAATGTAAAGGGGTCCAGTGATGCAGGGTGCTGTGTAATGTAAAGGGGTGCAGAGGGCTGTGTAGTGTAAAAGGGTCCAGAGGTGCAGGGGGCTATGCGATCTAAAGGGGTGCAGAGGTGCAGGCGGCTGTGTAATGTAAAATGGGTGCAGCGATGCAGGGTGCTGTGTAATGTAAAAGGGTCCAGAGATGCAGGGTGCTGTGAGATGTAAAGGGGTGCAGTGATGCAGGGTGCTGTGTAATGTAAAGGGGTCCAGTGATGCAGGGGGCTGTGTAATGTAAAGAGGTCCAGAGGTGCAGAGTGCTGTGTAATGTAAAGGGGTCCAGAGGTGCAGGGTGCTGTGTAATGTAAAAGGGTCCAGAGGTGAAGGGGGCTGTGAGATGTAAAGGGGTCCAGTGATGCAGGGTGCTGTGTAATTTTAAAGAGGTCCAGTGATGCAGGGTACTGTGTAATTTTAAAGGGGTCCAGTGATGCAGGGGGCTGTGTAATGTAAAGAGGTCCAGAGGTGCAGGGTGCTGTGTAATGTAAAGAGGTGCAGTGTGCTGTGTTATGTAAAGGGGTCCAGAGGTGCAGGGGGCTATGTGATGTAAAGGGGTCCAGTGGTGCAGGGGGCTGTGTAATGTAAAGAGGTGCAGGGTGCTGTGTAATGTAAAGGGGCCCAGAGGTGCAGGGTGCTGTGTAATGTAAAAGGGTCCAGAGGTGCAGGGGGCTATATAATGTAAAGGGGTCCAGGGGTGCAGGGGGCTGTGTAATGTAAAGGGGTCCAGTGATGCAGGGTGTTGTGTAATGTAAAGGGGTCCAGTGATGCAGGGTGCTGTGTAATGAAAAGGGGTCCAGAGGTGCAGTTGTGGAGAGGGGTACACAGTAGTAACAAAAAGATATTGAAGGATGCAGAGGTATGCAGGGGGCACAGTGGGGTGTTTTTACATTTTAACGTGGGGGGGGGGGGGGGTGTGC
Source organism: Rana temporaria (assembly GCF_905171775.1). NCBI lineage: Eukaryota > Metazoa > Chordata > Amphibia > Anura > Ranidae > Rana > Rana temporaria. Next base: position 358,827,868 of record NC_053489.1, on the reverse strand, counting down.
CAGATATTGGATCCGCCCCGGGTGCCAAATGCTCTAGGTACGCCCCTGGCCTATAGGCTCCTGAGATGTGAATTCCGGTTCTGGAGAAAGAGAGGTGGGGGGAGGGGACAAAGAAAAATGGAGAGAAAGAAGAAGGGATAGAACGAACAAGAAAGATGGATAGGGAGAGAGAGAGAAAAAGGGAAGAAAGGAGAACAGAGAGCAAACAGTAGGGTAAAAAATATTTGAAATTTTTTATTGGGGGGGTGACACCATATTTTACTGCACCAGGTAACACCAACCCTAGTGACGCCACTGAGTGCATGTACTTGAGATTGTAGTAATATTATTTAATTACACTGAAATAAACGAGAACTATGTAAACGCAATTAACATGCAGCAGAAAGAGGGAGTGGTTTTATGAAAGAGGCCATAATTAGCTGGTGGCAAGCCTAATGCTTGAGTCATGTGTGGATAATTATTTGCTGCCAGTGAACTCAGAACAGAAATACAAGGCCAGTCTGCCCCTTCAACCACAAGTGCATCAATTCTTCTGCATGGCTGGCGTTGACATCACTTGCTTTCATATTAGTACAAAAAGGGCAGTAAACAATATATTGAATGCTTTCCAAGTATTTTTTATGCTACATGTTTTGGAATACTTCAAATAAGCCAAGTGATCCGTAAAACTGGTTTGTGGACTAAACGACCTGTATCCGACACAATAAAAGCTCAAACTAACAACGGCAACCCTCACTGTTGGGAATTTGATTCAAACTACATTACAAACTGTGGGGTAGATTCAGGTACAGCTGCGCGCTCCTTACGGAGGCGCAGTGTACCCTTTTTACCCTGCGCCTACGCAAATTATTTGCGCTACGCTTCATTCATGTCATGAATATGCAACAAGTCTGTCTGCTTACCTGATCTCCATGTGTTCATTAGAGGCTGACCCTGCTCTGGTTCCCCTTTTTATCACTTCCTCTTCCTGTATGGCTCCACCCTAGTCCATCCCAGGAAGCCTATATTAACCGTTGCTCTACAGGTCTGCAGTGCTGTTCAACAGTGTTCCTATGCTTAGTTCCTGTCTGCAGTATAGTTGCTAGTTCCTGTTTGCAGAGTGCTTCGTTCATCTTCCGTGTACCGTTTTGGCTTGTCCCCGACTTCCTTGTCTGCCGGTGCCCCTGACTATTTGCATGTCCCACGGTTATCCTTGTCTGCCTGTTGCCCTGACCTTGGCTTGCCCATCACCACTGTTTGTCCTGCTGACTGCTTCCCCTTTCTCCCTGCGGAGTGTGACTTGAGGAATCTCGGGGATGCGACCTGGACCCAGTTGCGGCCAAGACCATCCTTACCATCAAAGGCTCTGGTGAATACAAAACTGGGTCTTAGACTCCGCGCCCTGGGTGATCTTAGGTTCACGCTTCGTCTCTGCTAGCAGTAGTCGGCCATAGGATTCACCTCCCTGTGGTGCATCCCTGACCCCAACGGGGTGCACTTGTCACCTGGCTACGGGTGACCTGACAATTCATGAAGCAGTAGCCACGTAATTTGCGTGGGCGCTCTTCAAAAATGCCCTGCATAAGGGCGCCTAATGTAAATGATCACGTAGGGGGCGGGAATCATTTAAATTAGGCGCGTTCCTGCGCCGAGCGTAGAGCGCATGCTCCGTCGGGAAACTTTCCCGACGCGCATTGCGGTAAATGACGTCGCAAGGACGTCTTTTGCTTCAAAGTGAACGTGAATGGCGTCCAGCGCCATTCACGATTCACTTGCGCAAACTACGTAAATTTCAAACCTCGCGACGCGGGAACGACGGGTATCTTAGCATTGGCTGCCCCTGCTTTTAGCATGTGCAGCCTTACGCGAAACCCGACGTACGCAAACGACGTAAACTGCGTACGCAGGGCTCGCGTAACGTTGTGAATCAGCGTTAGTATGCAATTTGCATACTATACGCTGACCACAACGGGAACGCCACCTAGCGGCCAACGTAAGAATGCAGCCTAAGATATGAGGGCATAAGAGCCTTATGCCACGCATATCTTAGGCTGCAGTCGGCGTAACGAGCTCTCTGAATCAGGAGAACTCGTTACGCCGGGGCAAGTAAGCAATTGCGCTGCGTAACTATGGTTACGCAGGCGCAATTGCTTTTTGAATCTGGGCCTGTGACTTTTTCTGTACATGGCAGAGTGTGATGAGGCTGAAGCATTATGGGTGGAACTGCATACAGATGTGCGTAGTTCAAAATTAATCATTGGAGTTTGTTATAGACCACCCAATGTTAACGAGGAGGTGGAGACTCAGCTCCTTGCACAGATGGAAAGGGCTGCAAAGGCTGGGACGGTGATAATAATGGGGGATTTTAACTACCCAGAAATTAACTGGAGTAATGGCACTACTGGGACAGTTAAAGAGCAAACATTTACAAACCTATTACAGGACCATTTTATGGTCCAGCTTATAGAGGCCCCAACTAGGAATGATGCTCTGTTGGACCTGGTAATCTCAAACCATGCAGAGCGTATTACTAATGTTCAGATAAAGGAACACCTGGGTAGCAGTGACCATAAACTGATTTCATTTGATGTTAGCTGTAAGCAAAAACCACATACAGGAAAGATAAAAACACTTAAGAGAGCAAATTTTCCAAGGATGAGGGCTGCTCTCTTGGACTGAAGCCCCATACACACTATCAGTTTTCCTGCAGGTTTTTCTCTTCAGGTTTACCAAAACCATGTAGTGCAAGAGCCTGCCTGATTGCATACAAATTGAAACTCTTGAGGTTTGACCTCATATTAGATGGTTTTGGTAAACCTGAAGAGAAAAACCTGCAGGAAAACTGATAGTGTGTATGGGGCTTTAGACTGGGAGGGAATATTGGCATCAATGGGCACAGAACAGAAATGGGAATTCTTCAAAAAGACTGCTTGTGAACTCACTGCAAAGTATATTCCCATGGGCAATAAGTTTAAAAGGCTAACGGCCAAAGTTAAAAAAGCTATAAACAATAAAAAAGAGCTTTTAAAAAATATAAAAATGAAGGAACACTAGTGTCATTTAAATGTTACAAAGAATATAACAGGATATGTAAAAAGGAAATCAAGGATGCAAAAATTCAAAACGAATGACAGATTGCAAAAGATAGTAGGACAAACCCCAAAAAATTCTTCAAATATATTAATAGTAAAAAGGTCAAGTCTGAGCATGTAGGCCCCTTACAAAATAATCTAGAGTGGGTGACTGGGGACAAAGAGAAGGCAAATGTATTAAATACTTTCTTCAGCTCTGTGTATACAGTGGAGCATGGGGGAGCTTATGTCCATAATGGGGGTGGTAGTGACCATGGGCGTCCGCTGAAATTTTTTCAGGAGGGGCGCTTCGGCAGCAGCGATACACGCCCCCATTACATTTATTTGAATTCCGCGCCCTTACGCCGCCAGAGATACACTACGCCGCCGTAACTTACAGCGCAAATTCTTTGTGGATTCGAAAAAAAAAACAGTTGCGGCGGCGTAGAGTATCTTAGATATGCTACGCCCGGCAGGAAGATGCGCCCAGGTACGTGGATTCACCCCTCTGTGTGTACCAAACGTTTCCTGATTCCTTCAATCTCTGTACTGGTCCCCTGCAGCTTCTGTGAAAGTTGTGACAGGCTGTGGTAGCACTCCATCATCCTCATTGTACCATACAGGGTTAATGTTCCTGTATGGTATGCAATGTTGCTGAGGCTTTGGGTGGAGGAGGAGAGCTTAACCGGTTAAGGGGGGGATATAATCAACATGTACAAATATATAAGGGGTCCATATAGTGAACTTGGTGCTGAGTTATTCACTTTACGGTCAACACAAAGGACAAGGGGGCACTCTTTACATCTAGAGGAAAAGAGATTTCATCTCCAAATACGGAAAGGTTTCTTCACAGTAAGAGCTGTGAAAATGTGAAATAGACTCCCTGTAGAGGTGGTTCTGGCCAGCTCAGTAGATTGCTTTAAGAAAGACCTGGATTATTTCCAAAATGTACATAATATAACTGGGTACTAAGATTTATAGGTAAAGTTGATCCGAGGAAAATCCGATTGCCTCTCGGGAGATCTGGAATGAATTTTTTTCCCTGCTGTAGCAAATTGGATCATGCTCTGCTGCGGGTTTTTCACTTTCCTCTGGATCAACTGTGGGTATAGAACTGGGTATATGGGATTGTATGATATTATTAATATTATTTTTTTATGGTTGAACTGGATGTGTCTTTTTTCAACCTGACTAACTATGGCATGACAAAACTGTATTCATATTTGCCATAAAAATGTAGTAAGTTCCCAGGCCTCCTTCGGTCTAATAAGAACCTCCAGGGCCAGAGATAGCCGACATCCTTCTTTATATGGTCGGTTATGAGGCATAATGGGTGCAAAGTAGTGAGAGTCATTGGGCGCCGGACACTTTATGAATGCAAAAGAGATTTTATTTCTCTCAACAGAACTTTGAGAGAGAGGGTTAGAGCCAGGACACCCTTAGGTAGTTGCAAGAATAATTGGCAGACTCTGAGACTTTAACAGGAGGACAGCCATGCAGGGAAAGGCATCCAGCAAGACGCCACATCTGCATGTGTAGAAATGCTGTCTCCTATGGCAACGGTCTTTAACAGTTTCTAGCACAAAGTTCCTTCACTCCCACTAAAATAATTTCTTGTAGTTCTTCAGCCTACTGAGCTCTCAGTCTCTCTCACTAGACTAGATGATTCACTGCCACTGAATCCCTTAAGGTCCTTCAATCTTCACTGTAGTATCTTCCTCAAGCGTCACCCCCTGCCTCTCTGCTGGGTCCCTAGCTTGACACTCAAGATACTTCTCAAGCTCCACCCCACTGGCCTGCTCGGTCCCTGGCTTGACACACAAGGCTGCTCTGCAAGCATCACCTCTGCTGGCTGGGTCCCTGGCTCGATACCCGCTGAAGTTTCTAGATTTTTCACTCTCCCCAATTGGTGAGAATACTGCTCCGGTACTTGCTTCAGCTACTCACTGTGGTCCCTGGTAATAAGGTAGTTGGTCCCTTAGTGGCGACAGCTTCCCCTCTACCTCCGTCCACGACAGGTTCTCCGGCCGGCAAAACCGTCACTTCTGGTTGGACTGCAAGCCGCAATCCCAACCCTGCGCTTCTCTCTTGCTTTTGGATAGGCCCTCAGACAGCCTAGCAGCCAGATGTGCCCGGGATAGGCCCAAACTCTGGCCTAGCCGCCCAGGAAATACAACACACGTCCACCCACACAGCCATCCAAGTGGCACAGAACAGTGATCCCCTGACTCCACTCAAATATATAGGTTCTCCCAGCAGCCCAAGGGATTTAAGAAAACCCCTGCCCTTTGTCTGGGATACCCCATATACCCATAATTTTGCATTGCCCTTCTCATATCTAATGCCACCAGCGAAAAAGAGAGAAGTGCAGCAATTTTCCTGACAGGGTCCCTGTCAAGTTTACCGTGCATACAGACGGCCATTTAAAAGAACCGCCGTTCTTTTGAATGGCAAGAACGCGGTGATGTCATCGACTACGACAAACCAGCACTCGACACATTCGATGCCGTCGCCGCCATCTTGCTACACCCTACACTACCCTTGTATACTACCGCGCATGCGTCAAAGTCTCATCAAGCATGCACGGGTTTACCTGGGGACAGGTAAGCATACTGACGTACGGTTTTCTCGGCAGGAAACACTCTGCCAAGATTTCCTACGAGAAAAAAGAGAACAGGTTCTCTATTTTTCTCTTTGAGATTCCCGGCAGTTTTCTCGACGAGAAAGCATACACACGCACGGTTTTCACAGCAAAAAGCTCTCCCAGCAGCTTTCTTGCCGAGAAAACCGGTCGTGTGTATGAGGCTTTAGAGTGAAATCATTTGATCCTCAACAATTGTACGGTTTCTATTTCGTTTTTAAAAATCCAATGCATGGGCTACCTTAACCACTTAAGGACCGGGCCTCTTTTTGAGATTTGTTTACAAGTTAAAATCATTTTTTTTTTGCCTGAAAATTACTTAGAACCCCCCAAACATTTTTTTCAGACACCCTAGAGAATAAAATGGTGGTCATTGCAATACTTTGTCACATTTTTTGGTAAATAAAGTAATACACTTTTTTTTTATTAAGAAATAAGACAACAGTAAAAACTGGACGGGATGCTTTAATTTTTTTTCCTTATTTTTTATTCTTTATTTTTTTTATTTTTTTACACTGGCCTTGGGGTCACTTTTATTCCTATTACAAGAAATGTAAACATTCCTTGTAATAGAAAAAAGTATGACAGGTCCTCATTAACCACTGGGCACTTAAACCACCTTCTTTACCAGACCAATTTTCAGCTTTCGGTGCTCTCACAATCTGAATGACATTAACTCATGCAAAATCGAAAAAGCTGCGCTAATGAATTGAAAATTAATATAAAGATGCCTCTATATAAATAAAAATAAATAAATGAATAAATATTACTATAATGTGAACCAGACTCGCTAAATAAACGGAGAGTGACTAAAAGTAATATTATAATACATGAAATAACCCAGTGATAGGTGCAATCATTCAGAGTCCAAGTATTGAACAATCCATGTAAGTGTAATCCCAATACAGGTGTAAAAAGCTGCCAACATCCAGAAAACGTGAGGATAGGAAAGCCTCCACCATAGGTAATTGCTGCCTCTTACCATTCAGTGCATGTAACGATGTGCCATGAAAAGAAAACTTGCATAGTATAAAATCCAGGGTATATTTATTAGAAAATATAAAATGCGCACTTACAATACTGTTGATTGTTAGAAGCATATAGCATAGCATATAGTAAAATCGAGCCGGCCAGCTCCTCGATGTGCCTTGCCGTGTCTTCCGGGTTCGGCTGGTAACGCGGTGATGTCAGAACGTCGCCTGCCCAACGTTTCATCGCAAAGAGGACTTGGTCACGGGATAACGGGCGGCGATCTGACCACCGCTTAACACTAATAGATCTCATAACCTCGCTGTGAATCCCAAGGAGACCGTGTTGACGCCATTTTTGTTAAGGGATCGCATAAGGGAAAAGAAGCTAAAAATGTCAGGGGACTATAACAATCACCCCAGCCATTGTGCTAACCCACACAGCGTTATAAATAAAAGGTGTTAAGGCAACACTGCATACACATTATAGGATGAACAGTGTATAATTTAACCCAATCTAAAAAATCGTAAAAAATCATAAATAAAATCGGCTAAAAGTTGTTTTAACCATATAAATTGGTGAATTATACCAAAAAAATATATAACTAATTGCTCTAACTATTGCTTAAAAAAAAAAAAACAATGATTTGTAATAAATAATAAAAAATTATATAGGTACATATTTAAATATTTAAGGGAAATGAGCCAAAAAGGGACTTTTATTATTTACAAAAAATGCCCAATCAATAACCCAGAATGGACCTGAGACCACACTGGAATTGATCGTCTCAATAGTACCAAAGAATGCATAAATAGGGACAAAAGAAAAAGGAGAAAAAAAAAAAAAAGGTGCATAAAAGTCTGTCTTACCCCCCGGGACGACCCATAGCGAGCGGGATTGACTCTATCAATTCCCGGGTGGGCAAGTACATTGATTACTTTCTGCAGCCTTTGGTACGTGAGATACCTTCTTCCATTATTCCATTCTTCGACATGTTATTACCCGCCTTTCTTCCATCAAGCCCTCAGTAGATCTATGGATGGTGACCGCAGATGTCACCTTCCTATATACAGTCATATCTCATCAGTTGGGTCTTGAGGCTGTTTCCTACTTTTTAAGGAGGGACTCTAATCTTTCAACCAGACAGATGGATTACATTATGGAACTGCTTGAATTTGCAGCAACCCATAATTTCTTCTGGTTCGATGGTGGTTTTTATAGGCAGGACAGGGGCGTCGCTATGGGGGCTAAATATGCCCCCAGTTTGGCGAACTTGTTCATAGCCAAATGGGAGGAGGATGTCGTCCGTGTTCAAACCAGATCCCAAGTGTTTTTTTGGGGTCGGTACATAGACCACATCCTCCTCCTCTGGAATGGCAGTGAATGGGAGCTTGTGCAGTTCATGGAGTTCCTTAACCACTTAAGGACCGGACCAATATGCTGCTAAATGACCCAAGGGGTTTTTACTAGGGTTGTCCAGATACCGATACTAGTATCGGTATCGGGACCGATACCGAGTATTTGCGGGAGTACTCGTACTCGCGCAAATGCTCCCGATACCTAAATAGAATACTTTTTTTGTATTTATCAACATGTTCTATGAAAATTCTTTGAGTTTTTTACTACTGCGTGACAAGCAAATAAAACATTTTTATTAATTTTTACTCATTTTTATTCTTTTATAATGTCTTGAGTTAGAGTTCTTCATAATTCTAAAGAAAATATCCTTAGTCTGTATTGTGGTTTGAAAACTGTCACATGACATTTAAAAAAAGTATCGGTATTCGGTATCGGCGACTACATGAAAAAAAGTATCGGTACTTGTACTCGGTCCTAAAAAAGTGGTATCGGGACAACCCTAGTTTTTACAATTCGGCACTGCGTCGCTTTAACAGACAATTGCGCGGTCGTGCGACGTGGCTCCCAAACAAAATTTGCGTCCTTTTCTTCCCACAAATAGAGCTTTCTTTTGATGGTATTTGATCGCCTCTGCGATTTTTTTTTTGCGCTATATACAAAAATAGAGCGACATTTTTGAAAAAAAATCAATATTTTTTACTTTTTGTTATAAGAAAAATCAAATAAACTAAATTTTAGTCAAACATTTAGGCCAAAATTTATTCAGCCACATGTCTTTAGTAAAAAAAAAAAATCGCAATAAAAAAAAAATAGCTACTTAGCGGGAACAGTGACACGAATACAGCGATCAGAAAAATGATCGCTTAGTGACACTGGCAATAGGGAGTGAAAGGGTTAACTAGGGCGGTGATCAAGGGATTAAAACTTTATTAGGGGGGGTACGGGGGCTACCCTGAACCTAACACTAACTGCCTGTCACACTGACACTAAATGCAGTGATCAAGTACATATATGATCACTGCATTCAGTGACACTGTGACAGGGGGTGTGGGGTGATCACAAGGGGTTAATGTGCCTGCATGTACTGGTGTCAGTGTAGTGTTGTGCAGACTCACTGTGTGATGTGATCTCTCCTCATCGGCGGTTGAAAATACACAACACTACACTGACACCAGTACATGCAGGATCACATCACTTCCCTCTTCCTGTGTTTACACAGGCAGAGGAAGTGACACACGGGGGAGCGCGCGGATTGGCTGAGAGCGGACAAAAACAAACAGCCGCCCCCTCATCCCGGATCGCTCGGACAGCCACAGGAACCGCCGCATGTAACGGGGGGGGTCCCGGTCGGACCCCCGACCCACGTCTAGGCAGGGACGTACAGGTACGTGGATGTGCCTGTCCGTGCAATTCTGCCGACGTAAATGTACATGCGGTGGTCCGGAAGTGGTTAATGACAACGATAGGGGTATCCTTTTGAGCTACGAGGCTAGCCAAGAAATTATTAATTTTTTGAATTTAAGGATCTCTGTGGGCAATGAAGGATTCATTACTTCCACTTACTTCAAGGATACTGACGGTAACTCATTTATACCTAGCGATAGTTGTCACCATGCCTCATGGCTGAAGTCCGTACCAAAAAGTCAATACCTGCGTTTGAAGCGTAATTGTACTAACCAGGAAACATTCCTAGAGCAGGCTCAGGTCCTCACGCAAAGATTTGTTGAGAAGGGTTATTCTACCCACTCCTTGTCTAACACCTTGGATTTAGTTCAGAAAACCGATAGGGCAGTATTGTTGGAGGATAAGATTGGTAGAGGTGAAGATAATGCTTTCAGGAGCCCCTTTATTACAAGTTACTCATGTCAACATGCCAGTGTTAAAAATATTATGAGGAAACACTGGCACATTTTGAGAAATGATAGGGTTCTTGCTAACATTCTTCCAGAGAAGCCTCAAGTGGTTTTCAGAGGTGTTCTCTCTTTGAGAGATAAGTTAGCCCCTAATATCCTCAATCCCCCTGCTATAAACTCTGTTTCTTTCGGGCCTAACTGGCTATTATCAATGCAGGACATGTCAGGTTTGCTCCTTAAACCACTTCCTGCCAGCCGTACGACTTTGTACGGCCGCAGTGTGGATCCCAATTGCCGGGAGGCCGTCTATATACGGCCTCCGGCCTCCATCACTGAGTTGCCGATGCGCGTGCCTGGCGGCCGCGATGTCCGCCAGGCACCCGCGATCGGCGGTTACACAGACAAGCACGTGGATCTGTGTGTGTAAACACAGATCCACGTCCTGTTAGGGAGAGAGGAGACCGATGCTGTGTCCCTTGTACATAGGGACACAGATCGGTCACCTCCCCCAGTCAGTCCCCTCCCCCTACAGTTAGAACATTTACTAGGCTACACATTTAACCCCTTCCTCGCCCCCTAGTGTTAACCCCTTCCCTGCCAGTCACATTTATACAGTAATCAATGCATATTTATAGCACTGATCGCTGTATAAATGTGAATGGTGCCAAAAATGTGTCAAAAGTGTCCGTCGTGTCCGCCATGTCGCAGATCGCCGCCATTACTAGTAAAAAAAAATATTAATAAAAAAAATTAATAATTCTGTCCCCTATTTTGTAGGCGCTATAACTTTAGCGCAAACCAGTCACTTATTGCGATTTTTTTTCTTTACCAAAAATATGTAGAAGAATACGTATCGGCCTAAACTCAAATTTTTTTTTTTTTTTTTTTTTTAATTGGGATATTTATTATAGCAACAAGTAAAAAATATAGATTTTTTTTTCAAAATGTTCACTTGTTTTGTTTATAGCGCAAAAAATAAAAACCGCAGAGGTGATCAAATACCACCATAAGAAAGCTCTATTTGTGGGGGAAAAAAGAACGTAAATTTTGTTTGGGAGCCACGTCGCACGACTGCGCAATTGTCAGTTAAAGCGACGCAGTGCCGGAAGCTGAAATTTCACCTGGGCAGGAGGGGGGTATATGTGCCCAGTAAGCAAGTGGTTAAACAGATGCACAACCAGAAGGACTACAAGCTTCAGGTCTGGGTGTACATCTAAGAGCTATACGATTGAGCTGTTTATTACCTGCTCCATGGTTGGAGTCGTGTACATGTTGCAGTGCCCTTGTGGCCTGCAATATGTGGGCAGGACCAAACGCCCATTGCAGGTACGCCTTAATGAACATATCAACAACATCAGGAGGGGATACACGAAACACATTCAGTATCCAAACATTATTTGGCTGTCCATAAGAGAGACCCAACTAATACTATCTTTCTTGGTTTTGACAAGTTCACCTCCCATTGGAGGGGTAGTGATTTTGTCAGGAGTATATCACAACTTGAGATGTCATGGGTACATAAGCTCAAAAGTTATACTCCTTTTGGCCTAAATATTGATGTCGACATTAACTGTTTCATTGAGAACTCGTAGGCCTATTTGATAGTTATACCTATAGTGAGAGGGTTGTCCCCTTAGATGAGGTGGTTTAGCGCTCATTAGAAAGTAAATCATGCAATTTACCTTTGCTCCATGTATTTTCCACACTACTAATTGAGCATGCATATTGGTTGATAAGTACAAGTATGTGAACTTGATGTGAGTCCCAAGTGGCTCGCTATTCATCATATCGCCCTGCAATATGTGAGGGCTTATCAACATTAATTGTGACCGTTCTGTTATAAGCATTCATTATGATGGATGTCTTGAACAGTTTTTCCCTTTTTGCCTTTTTTCTCCTTTTTCTTTTGTCCCTATTTATGCATTCTTTGGTACTATTAAGACGATCAATTCCAGTGTGGTCTCAGGTCCATTCTGGGTTATTGATTGGGCATTTTTTGCAAATAATAAAAGTCCCTTTTTGGCTCATTTCCCTTAAATATTTAGATATGTACCTATATAATTTTTTATTATTTATTACAAATTATTGTCTGTTTTTAAGCAATGGTTAGAGCAATTAGTTAAATATTTTTTTTGTATAATTCACCAATTTATATGGTTAAAACAACTTTTGGCCGATTTTATTTATGATTTTTTAGATTGGGTTAAATAATACACTGTTCATCCTATAATGTGTATGCAGTGTTGCCTTCACACCTTTTATTTATAACACGGTGTGGGTTAGCACAATGGCTGGGGTGATTGTTATAGTCCCCTGACATTTTAGCTTATTTTCCCTTATGCGATCCCTTAACAAAAATTGCGTCAACACGGTCTCCTTGGGATTCCCAAATGAGGTTATGAGATCTATTAGTGTATTTAAGCGGTGGTCAGAGTGCCGCCCGTTATCCCGTGACCACGTCATCTTTGCGACGAAACGTTGGGCAGTCGACGTTCTAACGTCACTGCGTTACCAGCAGAACCCGGAAGACACGGGCAGGCACATCGAGGAGCCGGCCGGCTCGATTTTACTATATGCTTCTAACAATCAACAGTATTGTAAGTGTGCATTTTATATAATCTAATAAATATACCCTGGATTTTATACTATGCAAGTTTTCTTTTCATGGCACATTGTTACATGCACTGAATGTGAATACCTGCATTGAGGATTTCCCTGGTGGAGAGACGTCTGGAAGTACCAGCCTTTATGCGATTGTGATCTCCTTAATCAGAGATCAATTTTAGCTGGTAAGAGGCAGCAATTACCTATGGTGGAGGCTTTCCTATCCTCACGTTTTCTGGATGTTGGCAGCTTTTTACACTGGAAAATCAACGTTTAAACACCTGTATTGGGATTACACTTACATGGATTGTTCAATACTTGGACTTTGAATGATTGCACCTATCACTGGGTTATTTCATGTATTATAATATTACTTTTAGTCACTCTCCATTTATTTAGAGAGTCTGGTTCACATTATAGTAATATTCATTCATTTGTTTATTTTTATTTATATAGAGGCATCTTTATATTAATTTTCATTCGCGCAGCTTTCTTGATTTTGTATTTGGTTTTGGTGTAATATATCACTTTTAGTTGCTTACTGGTCACTTTTTAAATGAGCGCAATATTTTTTCTACCATTAACTCATGCAACAATGTACCTATATGAGATTTTTTTCCACACAAATAGAGCTTTATTTTGGTGGCATTTAATCACCACTGGGTTTTTTATTTTTTTGTGCTATAAAAGAAAAAAATACAGAAAATGCATTTTTCTTTGTTTCTGTTATAAAATTTAGCAAATTAGTAATTTTTCTTCATACATTTTGGGCAAAATGTATGCTGCTACATATCTTTGGTAAAAATAACCCAACTTGGTGCATATTATTTGGTCTTTGTGAAAGTTATAGAGTCCACAAGCTATGGTCCCAATCTCTGAAAATTGATCGCACCTGAAGTACTGACAACCTCTCTCATTTCTTGAGACACTGACAAGCCAGGGAAGTACAAATACCCCCCAAATGACCCCTTTTTGGAAAGTAGACATTCCAAGGTATTTAGAATGAGGGATGGTGAGTTTTTTGAAGTTGTAATTTTTCCCCACAATTCTTTGCAAATTCAAGATTTTTTTTCCCCACAAAATTGTTATATTAGCAGGTTATTTCTCACACACAGCATATGCATACCACAAATTACACCCCAAAACACATTCTACTACTCCTCCTGAGTATGGCGATACCACATGTGTGAGACTTTTACACAGCCTGGCCACATACAGAGGACCAACATGCAGGGAGCACCATCAGGCGTTCTTAATTTCTTGACTACCTCTTGCAATTTTGAAGGCCCTGGAGCACCAGGACAATAGATACACCCCATAAATGATCCAATTTTGAAAATAAAACATCCCAACATATAATCTATAAGGCATAATGAGTTTTTTTAACATGTCATTTATTTCTACAAAAATTTTGAAAAATGTGTAAAGAAGATTAAAACACATTTTTTTTTTACACAAAGTTGACTATTTATACAATATTTATAACACATAGCATGTACATACCAAAAACTACACCCCAAAATATGTAGAAAGTGGGACCCAATTGAGAAAGTACCAAAGGCTGCTTGTGGCCAATTGGCATCAATAATCATAGGTCAATAGAGAAGGGAAGGTTGTTGGCTGGGACTTTCACGGCACTGATAGGAGACCAGATTAGTATAAAAAAAAAACTATTTTTATTTACATAAGACAAAGTACAGTATAAAAGCATTTAGGGACAGACCCCACAGATCAAATTAGATAACAGAACCATCTGTGTCTAATAGGTGGAGCCAATGACCTAATAGACCTATTAGACACAGATGGTTCTGTTATCTAATTTGATCTTTGGGGTCTGTCCCTAAATGCTTTTATATTGTACTGTGTCTTATGTAAATAAAAATGTTTTTTTTTTAATACTAATCTGGTTTCCTATTAGTGCCGTGAAAGTCCCAGCCATCAACCTTCCCTTCTCTATTGACCTATGATTATTGATGCCAATTGGCCACAAGCAGCCTTTGGTACTTTCTCAATTGGGTTCCACTTTCTACATATTAAACGGGATGCTGGCACATTGAATTTATTTTTACAATTAGTCTAACCACTTTAGCCCCGGGCCTGTTTTTCAGAGTCGGTGTTTACGAGACAAAACCATTTTTTTTTGCTAGAAAATTACTTAAAACCCCCAAACATTATATTTTTTTTTTTCCAACACCCTAGAGAATAAAATGGAAGTCATTGCAATACTTTTTGTCACACCGTATTTGCGCAGCGGTCTTACAAGCGCACTTTTTTTGGAAAAAATTCACTTTTTTAAATGAAAAAATAAGACAACAATAAATTTGGCCCAATTTTTTTATATATTGTGAAAGATAATGTTACGCCGAGTAAAATGATACCCAACATGTCACGCTTAAAAATTGCGCCCGCTCGTGGCATGGCGTCAAACTTTTACCCTTAAAAATCTTGATAGGCGACGTTTAAAAAATTCTACAGGTTGCATTTTTTGAGTTACAAAGTAGGCCTAATGCCGCGTACACACCATCGCTTTCTGCGATGGAAAAAAACGACATTTTGAAAAACGTCAATTTAATTGACTGTGTGTGGGCAAAAACGTCGTTTTATGTCTTCTAAAAAACGACAGAAAAAAATTGAAGCATGCTTCAATTTTATGTGTCGTTTTTGGCCGACGTCGTTTTCTGTGTTCTAAACATTGACCGTGTGTACGTAAAAACGTCGATTTAAGCCTGCGCATGCTCAGAAGCAAGTTAGGAGACGGCAGCGCTCATTCATGTAAAACGACTGTTCAGAATGGAATCAGCACATTCGTTAAGGTGTTTTTCAGCTTATAGACAAGAAAAGAAAGCGCTTCTTTAACCCCTGCTTTTAACTGCTACCCTGAAATGGACGTTTGTTGCGGCTGATCTTGTTACATAGTTATGACAAGCTTTTAATTAGTTTCTTTCTTGTTTGATAATGTTTATGTTTGTGTTCTGTTATTTAGTTGTATCTTCCATCTTAAACATTTTAAATATATATATTGGTCCACCTTTTTTTTTTTTTTTTATATTTTTGTCACCAATTTTATTTGTAATCTCTATTTTGTGTTGATTTAGGAGTGTGTGAAGTGTCTGCAACAACCTAATTTTTTCTTTAACTCACCCACAAGCATGTTTTTTTACCTTGTTAATGTTTGCAATATTTATTTTGTAATGGGTCTGCCCACTCAATAATGATCTCTCAAATCTACAATAAAGAAACATGGTGAAATTTGGCTGAAAAATTAACATTTATTTTAGTCTTCATAAAAATTCCAAAAAAAAAAAGGTGGCAACCCAAAAACACAACATAATAAAAACAAAGATGCCAAGGAAGGCAGCACTTTAGAGCATGCTTGAATTTTTCTGAAAACAAGGGTCCCCGAAGCCACAAATACAGCCTGTGAGTCCACATTAAAATTCCATCAGGGGCACCGTATTATTTCTTGGGCTTTTTCTTCCCAGCAGCCTTCCCTGCAGTCTTCCCTGCAGCCTTCCCTGTAGCCCGAGTCCTTGGGGGCTGGGTTCCTGGAGGAGATGAGGTGGCAGGAGCCAGAGCAGCCTCATGAAGTGGAGGAGCAGGAGCAGGAGCAGGAGCAGGAGCAGGAGCAGGAGGAGCAGCAAGGACAGGAGGAGCAATCCGCACAATGTGGGTGTCGTCATCGAGCTGCCCCAGGGATGCCATGCTTATGGCTTGGAAGATGAGGAGTTCGCAGCGCACACGCTGGCTCTGCTCCAGATTGTAGAGCCTGGCTGCAATGAGCGCTGCGAACCCCTCAACTTCACTGGGTGGCTCTCGGATGGCTGCAGTAGCTTGGCGAAGCAGGCCCTGGGTCTCCTCCTCCATTTGTCGCATACTCCTGAGCCGTTTATTGGGATTGCGGAATGGAGGGATCCGGGAGATGGTATCCCGCCGGCGTGCCTCCTGGGTCCCACTGGGGCCTGCCACCTCCTGGCTCCCAGTGGGCTCTGCCACCTCCTGCCTTGCAGTTGGCCCTGGCTCCTCCTGGCTCCCTGTGGGCCCTGTCTCTTCCTGGCTCCCTGTGGGCCCTGTCTCTTCCTGGCTCCCTGTGGGCCCTGGCTCTTCCTGGCTTGGGTCTGCCTGTGTATCAAAAAAAGGAACATATTTTATTTGTGTTTGTCATTAATCACACACATTTTTAAAATCATGAGTGATGCAAATTGAATGTCAATATATATTACACACAGGGTCGCCATCCCTAATTATGTGGCCCCTTAAACACCTTCAGACATGGTCCCCCTGGAATTATGTGGGTTGTTGCATGCCTAATTTAGCAAATAAGTGGCCTTTTCCCCCAAAAATTAAATATTAAATTTAGTGTCAACTAGATAGTACTCAAAAAGGGTGTCTTCCATCTGGGACCCCTTGCAGGTGTATTGCGTTACTCCCCCCTACTGGCCTATCTGAAAATGCCACCCACTCCTTCATAAACATTATTAATTGGCCAATTTTGTCCCCATCATGTTTTGCCACTACTGACTATTGATCTTATCCCTAAACTTAGGAGATTCACATAGAATTTAGAACAATAGTAACATACATTTAACATTATTACTATACTTGTCATATACTAACTGAATTCATACAAAAAACACATACCATTCTCCATGGCTCACAATTGGGGTCCTCCAGGAACTCTTGCTCTTCCTCCGAGCTTGCCTGCTCTTGTCTGCAGGGAACACTGGAGGATTGGCTGCTGGGAAGCTGGGAGCTACCTCTTGGGGGAAGGGTAGACATGGATGCCCTGGTCTCCATGTGGTCGTCCAGGAACTGCAGCTGACTGTAGTACCACAGGGTTGGTTTGTATATGGAGTCAGCTGCAGCCCCAGACCTCATTGAGGCCAGGACTTGGACCCGTTGGGCCCTGTAGGTGCCCCTGATGGAATTGATTTTGCTTTGCACTGTGTCTGTTGTGGCGTTGGGGACCCTTGTTTTCAGAAAAACAAGCATGCTCTCTTTAGCTTTTTCCCTGGCATCTTTGTTTTTATTTATTGTGTTTTTGGTTTGCCACAGAACAGGATGTTCCTTCCATTTTTGAATGAATTCTGTGAGGAAATCAGCATCCTTGAAGGGATCCATTCTTTCTGCACATGAAACAGAAGCCAAAACATAATGTAAAACTAGCTTACTTCCCCTAACTAGCCCACAAACTCATTCCCTCTTCACTATAATAAAGTCGGAATAAAAAACTTACGTATCGTCGTTATGAAAGATCGTGATTTACGCCTTCTTCCACAGACTATGCACGCCGTTTACAAACACGTCCCATCCCTTTTACACTACGCACGCGTGACGCTCCGCACGACACCCCGCCCCTGACGTTCGGTATCGTCCTTTCCACGCCCCTTCTCTGTCGTTTGGTGAGTGAGAAAAGATGGACAACATGGAGGTGTATTCCAGCTCAAGCCAGGAGGCAGGCCAGGCCCAACCACGCCGCAGATTCCGCTGCAGAGCCTCCAACATGAGTTTTAATGAAATGGTGGAGATGGTCACCATATTGAGGAGGGAGGACTATGATGCCAAGCATGGCCCCTACATGCATCCCAATAAAGTCAAAGCAAAAATTATGGAGAAGGTCATCCGTAGGCTCCAGCGGAAGTTTGGGAAAACCAGGAGCAGAGAGCACCTGCGCAAAAGGTGGTCGGATTTAAAAAAAAGGGAACCCCACCAACTTGCCAAAATTAATAGGGTGATTCGAAGAAGAAGTAAGTTTTTTCCATGTGTATTAATTATTTTGGTGTGTTCTTTGTGCCATGTTTTTTATTTTTGCAGGTTGACCATAATGAATATTATGAATGTGGACGCATGATGCAGTCATCGTAGTCGTCGTTCATTCGCTGACTTTCAATAATCCAATACCATATTAATGAGAAATGGCATCATGCCTAGTTTGCATGTGCAAAGGGGAGTTGAAGCACTGTATCTGAACTAAAATCGTAAATTTAGGAATTGTGGGCGAATGAACGACGACTCCTATGACCAATTAGTCGACACAAATATGAAAGTTGTGACATTTTTGGGGCTTAAAAAAAAGGTGTATTCAATTCTGGTATTGATGTAAATGTGTTTCAGCTTATTTTATAAGAAACATAAATACCTTGAGATTCCCAAAAAGGAGCGTTTGCTACTCCTTTTTTTATTGAACATGTGTACTCAGTAGCACAATTGTTTGTCACAATCACAACCTATGTTGGGTCACACACAGGGGTGAGCAGATCCAGGGGAGACTTGGTTAGCTTACATATATAATAAAAAAAATTTGGTCACCAGATTTGACATTACTTTGTGAATGGATTAAATACTGGTCTATTTTCTTTCTAATTGTTTAAAAATCAACAATATTGCCCTTTTGTTTATAATTTCGGAATATTTTTGGGTCATTTCAGGCCGCTCGTAATGTTTTAACCTCATGTTTTCCCTTTCTTCAATCTTGTAATGCTCAATGAAGCAGAAAGGCAGGAGGCACAAGCCAATCAAGCCACACCCCCGAGGGATGTAGATGAAGAGGAACCTGCCACAACATCCGGTAAAGTAACATATACCACATTTTCAGTGAATATAGATATAGGCATACAATCTTTTAACACATGTTTTGGTTCCACATTTCAGGAGGAAAAAGGGCTGGTCAGGGACTGGACACGTATAGTGCCCAGCTCCTCATCGGCGAGGTTCTCACCTGCAGGGCCCAAGTCGAGGACATACGTCTGGCCTGCCGGGAAATTCGACACAAAGCGAAGACGCTGGAACGGCAGCTTAAAAATGTTATTAATGTTTTGGGGAGGGTTTAATTGTTTGTGTTATTTTTATTTCCCTTGAATTTTAAAAACACCAAAAAAATAAATAAAAAAAGATATTTTGTACTAATCAAAAAAAAGACAAAAAAATAAAAAAATAATATTTTGTACTAATCAAAAAAAAGACAAAAAAATAAAAAAATAATATTTTGTACTAATCAAAAAAAGACAAAAAAAAGAACAAAATATATTTTGTACTAATAAAAAAAAAGACAAAAAAAAAAAAATGATTCTATTTTGTAATAATCAAAAACAAAACAGTAAAAAATAAATAAAAATTTGGACTCCAAACAATTTGTGTGTAGTTATTGGTATCAATGCAGACTCATTCAATTACTCAGGCATATTTGTAGAGTTATTAAGATTTAACACTCATGGGAATTTATGACATCCCAGACACATGGCTGGATGAGAACCTAGGAAAAAGAAACATTACCCCCCAAAACTTACAAATAAAGAAAATCCAAAAAATAAACACTGTTTAATCAAACAAAAAGTAAATTTTATTCTTTAGTCAAGATCGGGCATTTCAATGGCCCCCCTCCCCATAAAATAGTCCACATATGATTGACGCACTGCACGTGCGGTTTGGGGGGCCAAGCCTCTATGGCTAGCCTGATGTCCCGGCTCCGGAGCCACAACATCAGCCTCATCAGGCAATACCGTCAGATAAGTTTGTGAATTTCTCTTTAAAAAATTGTGTAGAATGCAACAACATAGGATGATGTAATTCCATTTGTATTCCGCAAGGTTTATTGCTGTTAAAAACAATCGGAATCGGCTGGCCATGATTCCAAAGGCATTCTCTACCACACGTCTTGCTCTGGCCAGCCGATAATTAAAAACCCTCCTCTCATGGGTGAGGGTGCGTACGGGAAATGGCCTCATGAGGTGGGGACCCAAACCAAAAGCCTCATCTGCAACAAACACGAAGGGCAGACCCTCTTCGTTCTCCGCAGGTGGCAATCCTAGGTCCTCCGACCGAAGCCGTTGGGCGAACTCCGTCTCCGCAAAGACACCGCCGTCCGACATCCGGTCATTTTTCCCAACATCCACGTACATGAACTCGTAATTGGCAGAGACCACCGCCATCAAAACAACGCTGTGGAACCCCTTGTAATTGAAGAAATGGGATCCACTATGGGGTGGGGGCACAATGCGGATGTGCTTGCCATCAATGGCTCCTCCGCAGTTCGGAAAGTTCCAACGCTGGGAGAAGTCCGCTGCCACAGTCTGCCATTCCTGTGGCGTGGTGGGGAACTGGATAGAAAGAAAATAAAAAATCCATTGAAACAAATATTTTGAACAGAATATAGCTAAAATTTCAAGGGATCCCACCAACAATTCCACAAAAAAGGTTAGTATTAAAAAATAACATGTGAACACTAAGCATATTAATCACCCCCTCTGATGTTCAAAAAATATATTTAGGGGGAGTGGGGGCCCAAGATGAGTTTCTCACCTGAGAAACAACCCCACAAAAAAGATAAAATAATAATAAAAATAATTATTAGTATGTAGTTCAAAAATCTAGGGGGGGGGGGTTTGGACAATGGAGGCCACAAATAAACGGGGATATAGGGACACACAAAATGCAGCACTACAATGGAGGCCACAAATAAACGGGGATATAGGGACACACAAAATGCAGCACTACAATGGAGGCCACAAATAAACAGGGATATAGGGACACACAAAATGTAGCACTACAATGGAGGCCACAAATAAACGGGGATATAGGGACTATGCTAGGTGGGTTTGGCCACAACATAGAATGATGGACAGGTTGGCTAAATTAAATAAACATGTAGGGCTTTACAAATTGTGTAGAACAGCATACATAGAGACAAAGTGAGCATTCTGAGCATATTAGAAACATTTTTTTTTTACTTTTTTTGGGCCATAGTTTGACCATTGAAAGAACACCACTTACCTTAACATAGTCCTCCTGAAGAACCTGAATGATGGCCGAACAGGTCTCCGGGATTATGAGGCCCAGAGCCTGGGGGGAGATGCCCGTCGAGAACTTCAAGTCCTGCAGACTTCTCCCTGTTGCAAGGTAGCGCAACGTAGCAACTAGCCTCTGCTCAGCAGTGATGGCTTCCCGCATAACGGTGTCCTGCCTGGTGATATATGGCGACACCAAAGCCAAAAGCTGCTGAAATACGGGGTCAGACATCCTAAGAAAATTCCTGAAATCATCAGGGTTATTTTCTCGGATCTCCCGCAGCAGAGGCATATGAGAGAACTGGTCCCTGCGTAGCAACCAGTTCTTGGTCCACAACCTCCTCCTCACCCTGTTCATGGACCGTCGCTGGGATGCAGCACACATCCTAACAACAAGCACAGCACGATCTCGGCGACGAGTTCGTACCCGCAACATGGCTAGAAAATGGTCGTCAAATCAGATGAGACTAAAAATTACGCCCTGAAGTACAGAATGGCCTTTGAAGAACGACCTGCTAAACAGCACCGTGCACACAAAACGTAATGCCAAAACAAATACGTCCTTAGTACAAGCACTGTATCACAGATCCGACAACAAATAGACAAACTGTACGACAGAAAACGAAATTTAAAGCACAGTCACTGAAAATCACAAATCGTATCTCACCAAACTTTTACTAACACGCAGCAACACGATATCAGCAAAAGAGGCCGTCTTCCGCATGGAAACGACCCTTTATAGTGACGTCGTGCGTGATTGACGGAACTGCGCTGTGCTAGAGCGTTGTGAAAAAGTGAAGGTGTGTATGCTACGTCGTTGTTCAAATTGAAGTTTGAAAAATGACGTTTTTTTAAAGCACAAAGTGTCGCATTTTTCCATTGCAGAAAGCGATGGTGTGTACGCGGCATAAGGCTAAAATTAATGCTCTCGCTCTAACGATCGCGGCGATACCTCACTTGTGTGGTTTGAATACCGTTTTCATATGTCAGCGCTACTCGTGTATACGTTCGCTTCTACGCGCGAGCTCGTCGGGACGGGGCGCTTTAAAAAATTTTTTTTTTGCTTTTCGCATTTATTTTTATTTATTTTAGAATTTTT
Source organism: Rana temporaria (assembly GCF_905171775.1). Lineage (NCBI taxonomy): Eukaryota > Metazoa > Chordata > Amphibia > Anura > Ranidae > Rana > Rana temporaria. The sequence goes on along the minus strand of NC_053489.1, from coordinate 358,805,513 downwards.
AACACTGAAAAAAAAAAAAAAAAAAAATTATCACTTTTATTCCTATTACAAGGAATGTAAACATCCCTTGTAATAGAAAAAAGCATGACAGGTCCTCTTAAATATGAGATCTGGGGTCAAAAAGACCTCAGATCTCATATTTGGGCTTAAATGCAAAAAAAAAAAAAAAATTTGGAAATGTCATTTTTTCAAATGACAAAAAAAAAAAATGTTTCTTTAAGACGCTGGGCGGGACTGACGTTTTGACGTCACTTCCGCCCAGCGGAGCTATGGGGACGGGCGAAGGAGATTTTTCCTTCAGTCTCGTCCCCGCTCAGCTGCCGGATGGTCGCGATCTCCTCCGCCGCTACCGACGGCTACGGTAAGCGGCGGAGGGCGCGGGACAGCGGCGGGAGGGGCCCTCTCCCGCCACCGATAACGGCGATCTCGCAGCGAATTCGCCGCGGAGACCGCCATTATCGTTAACACGGCCGCCCACAGAAGAGATGAATATCTCGATTGTGGCAGCAGCTGCTGCCGTTACCGAGATATTCATCTCTAAAGTGAGGACGTATAACGACGGTGGGCGGTCGGCAAGTAGCTAATAGAGGCAATACTCTTCCCCTTTGACTACACCCCAAAATAGATTCTCCTACTGCTCCAGAGTATGGCGATACCACATGTGAGACTTTTACACAGCCTGGCCACAGAGAGGCCCAACATGCAGGGAGCACCATTAGGTGTTCTAGGGGCAGAAATGTCAAATCTAATTTGACTACCAATTACACTTTTATGAGGACCGCCCGCCGTTGCATACAATTCGAGATTTTCCTAGCTTGTGACGGAAAATATTAATTATATGAAGACAGGAGGCGAGTATCTTATGCATTATCTTTCTTTAATAATGCCCATAGCAGAAATACAACTTTTTCAGTGATTTCAAGTACAAAAAACGTTTTAACTGAAGAAAAAGAAAAACTACAATACCCAGCAGCCCTCAGGCTGGGTCTGCCAATCATGAGGCAGGACAGCCGGTATATAAGGGGCTGCCCCCTTAGAACCTTCCTCTTTCTTGAGGCGAATCGGCAGGGAACCTGGAACAGCAAACAGCTCGAAACACCGGGGCCTGACAAACTGGAACTTCGGTACAGGATTCAGCCGACGGCATCTCAACTCCGGATCTGGAACGCAGTAGGAGCCTCCATATTCGGTCTGCGGTGAACTAAAACCCGTGGATCGAAACGGGAACATCAATCCCAATGGGGATAGCGAAAAACGAACTTCCGGGACGTAACAGCCTCCGACTTGCGGGATGTGTGGTTCAACAGCCTAGAACAAGAGATAAACAACATCGTGATAGGGTTGGGTCGGGAGGGAAGATACTCGCCTCCTGTCTTCATATAATTAATATTTTCCGTCACAAGCTAGGAAAATCTCGAATTATATATCAGACAGGAGGCTCATATCTTATGCAAGTTCAAAGCTATAACCATGTATATATATATATAAATGATAACAAATGAAACAACTACAAAACTGACATAGATATGTGTTCCTCCGGTCTGAAGCAGAATTGGCGGAAGATGATCGGGACGACCAGTCCGCCGCTAGCCGTAGGTCCTAGAGGGAGCCGGCCGAGGTGACGACCGTAGTAGCCACCGCTCCACTGGAGGAGAGGGCAACCAACGGGGTTATGTCAAACCCTGCCATTTCCATGACCGACCGTAGCCCTCTGGCTAACGTAGCCAAGGAATCCGGAAGCTGAGGTTTAACGTAGGAAATGAGGAGTTGGGAGAATGCGAAGATCGCAGCGGGGCCGTCAAGGACTCAGAAGCCTGTATACAGTGGAGCACGCACAGTTGTGGATGCGCGGAGAAGAACGGGTAGAACCCGATTGAGTCCCGTCGCTGTCCCACGCACGACGGAAAAACCTGACTCTCCGAGGCGAGATCCGACGCCTGGATATGTCCAACGCCGAGGCGCTTGCCACACGTTTGACGGAATCAGACACGAGAGGACAGTAAGCTTAAAGGACAATAACCTCAAGACAGCGGGAGATTGTCCCCCCAGTCCGAGCGCGTGGTCAGGACCTCGGTTACCTCCCAAGAGTGCTGAAACCTTGGGTGTGATGGGCGTGGAACTTAAACGCCTTTCCCAGTTGATACACCAATGGATGTTTACCCACCGGTAGCAAGTCTACAAGGGAGCGGTAGGCTGAAATCGCAGAGCGATAGACGTTAGGGGAGCTATAGGACTTCCTGGCTACAAAAGAATCCGCCAGATAGGTGGTCACTACCGGTAGACGCCTGTACGGGATCAACCCGTCGTTGATCATACCACCTAACCTAGAGTTCCCAGGCTGATCGAGATGTCGATCTAGTCCCGGGGCCAAGGCAAGGAGATCCCCAGCCGTACATGAAAGGTCGCTGTCCGCGACCGGCACCCCGAAACCCGCCATGCGAGGAGAGGAAGGATGTGTGCCGTGAGTAGAGGGTGCAGATCCCCGTTCGGACTGGCGAGGAGACGAGGGGAGTGAGGAAGCAACCTGGGGAGATCCACGGTCATCCGGAACCATGGTTGTGTCGGCCACCGCGGAGTGAACCACACGACTGATGCTCTCAGGCTCGTAATGTAAAGGAGGACCCTGAGGATCAATGAGAACGGGGTAAACGCGTAATGTGTCCCCTGTGACCAGGTTGGCGGAGGGCGTCCAAAGCGTGTTCCTCCGGATCCGGCCGTTGGCCGTAAAAGCGTGGGAGTTGACGGTTAAGACGAGAGAAAGGATCCCATAAGTAAGCGGGGCCAAGAATGATGACCGGCACAGTCGGCAATCGCTGGAATCGGTCGGGTAACGAGAATTCCAATTTGCCACCATAGTGGGAATGCCAGGGGTGCATTCCGCAAGCGGAACAATGTTATGTCCCAGGCAGAAGTGCCAGAAGTCTTTGCCAGATCCGCTAGGATTTGGATCTGGGACCCCCCAAGTGACGGACGTACTGGACCGTGATAACGTTGCCCATACGCAAGAACACACCGTGGTAGGACGTGTGTGGCAGTAGACTCCTGATGGCGAGAAGGTCGCCAGGAGTTCCACGTGTAGACCTGCAGCAGGGACTCCACCGCGGACCACGTCCCTCCTGTGGATGAGGGACCGCATCGAGCACCCCAGCCGAGGCGGTTGGCATCCAACTCTATGACGAAATCCGTTGTGGAGTTGAAAGTGGTCTTGCCGTTCCGTACGCCGGCCTGACGTAACCACCACCGTAGTTCCATCATGGTTTCTGCGTCCAAGCGGTTTCGACTGCCCAGCGAAGCCCCTAGCGAAAACGCAGGGTTCTGAGTCTCTGAAGGGTTCGATAGCGAAAAGGGGACTGGAAAAAAATGGCCTGGATTAACGCCGATAACGAGCCGACCAGGCGAGCCAGTCCGCGTAAGGATACCCGTTGTTTGCCCGGCACGATACTGATCTCTTGCAGATGGTGGCCAAATGGTCATAGGTTGCCGAAGGGTCGCCCGGTTGGTGACCACCAAGAATCCCAAAACTCCATCACCTGAGATGGGGAGAGGATAGATTCCCCGTGGTCTATGGGGAGTTGTCTGGGAGGCGTGCTCGCTCGCCGGGCGAGGGGGGAACGAGCCATTAATAGTAGGTCGTTCGAATAGATAATCAACCTTACCCCTCTGTTCCGCAGAGTACCGCCACCGGGTTCAAGAAATTGGTGAGGTTTCCCAAGTTACCTCTGGGCGATAACTGCCACCCTTTCCTGGCCAGGAAGATGTTGCTGAGGAATCGAGGGAGGGAGCGGGTCCGCCTCTACTATCGCTTGCTTGATCCAAAGGTCCTGCAATTCGTTGTTTATCAGGGCGGTGTTCAGGTTTGAAAACCGAGTGGGAAGAGGGACCAGGTCCGTGTCTGGCACTATAACTCTGATAGACAGTTACTGTACTGTGTTAGACTTATTAATGATGTTTGGGCTTTATCCCGGCTGGAATAGAGTCCTACCATCTAGAAATACGTGTAATCAGCGTGATCCCGAATAACATGCCCTCGGTGGTCGGTCCGGGGTCTGATTTGGTTAGGTGGGGCAGCTGCTGATCAAGTCTCATTAAGATTGATCGGCGGTGTCCTGTCGGGCACGTAGTGTTCGCGCCTCCTAGGAGGCAACTGCCCGTTGGGCCCAGCCCCTAAGTTGGGATAGATCAATCGGTTGTTCAGCGGTGGTAGCCTGCTCACTAAGGCGTAGGATGTTGGTGATAGGTCCAAAAGATCTAAGACCCTGGCCTGTATGGTCCGAAGGACCTTTCTATTCCCTTCTGGGGATACTTCCCGTGTTTGGTGAGATACCTCCAGAGTATGAGGTCCACCCCGGGAGTGTGTACAATCTCATATGGCAATGGAAGGGGGTATTACGCCCTCAATTTGTTGCGGTGGGCTTTACCGACCGGTTTCTGGGTCCAGTATAGATATATGTTGGGCCACCTCGGGTAGAGGTTCCCAGTCACCAGAGTGTGGATGGCAAATCGCCCCCGAATCGACAATGGCTCTCCACGAGAGTCCAATAATGTGTCAGCCTGGGATACAGGGTTGGCGTTGTCATGAAGCGCCATGTGCCCACTGCCCTAACAATCATCATCATCCTCAGACTCAAAGGTGTTAGCCGCCTCAGACTTCGCGGGTGACTCTGGAAGAGTCCACGAATGGGTCTGGCTTAGTCCGTCTAACGGATCGTTGCCTCTGCATGCGCATCTCCCCGAGGCTTGGGGGTCGATAGGAGTCTGGGAGGGCAGTGGGTCGGCAGTCCTGGGAGGGTACTGCCTGGAGCATGTTATTTACTTCCCCTGCCGGGGAGTCAGGGCCACAGACGTGGCGGCGTTTTGGGGCACCTCGCCCTTCTTAGGGGCGGTAGACCGTTGTCGGCTGGTCCGGACATAGGGGTTGCAGGCGGGTTGGCATAACCGACGCCATGGCCGCTGGACGGATCTACCGAACAATTTTGAACCCCTGCAGCCTTGTCGAGACTGGGTCTACTAGGACTGTGTCCACCACTTCAGGGACACAAGCAGGATAATGTCCTGTCGTCAGTTATAGGAGAGGGTCTGCGAACAGCACAGTAACACAGCATAGTACAGGAACAATGCTGTGGGTATTTATATATTTTTTATAATTTATATATTTATTTGTATAATCTATTTAACTATTTGTATAATTTATTTATACATTAATTTATTTATATATTCGAATAATTTATTTATATATATTTATATTTTATGTATAATTTATGTATTTATTTGTTAATCTATTTAATTATTTGTATAATTTATTTATATATTATTTTATTTATATATTCTAATAATTTATTTATATATTTGTAATGTATTTATATATATTTGTACAATTAATTTATATATATATATATATATATATATATATATATATATATATATATGTAATTTATTTAAGTTTATATATTATTTATTTGAAGCTAGATTCCAGGGGAATAAATTCCCAGAAACGAGAACCGACGATTAGGAGTGACAGGAGTAGGTGAGGGAAGATTGCCTATCACAAATGAAGAGGACGTAGTCTCGCGAGACTACGGCCTCAACGTGATTTGAGTAGATCACCGAGATCTACACAGAGAGCTCCGACCCATACAGCCGCACGCTCACACTGGCGTAGCGGCGATGGGGAGCGTCATCCTAGCTCATGGGAGCGTAATCTCGCGAGATTACGTCTCCCGAGCTGGGATAGGCTGACGCGGGGCCTTCAGGACACGCCCGCACCAATCGCGCCGCCGAAGCGTGCGGCAATAGCGCGATTGGTGGAGACAGGCCCGCACTGCCACGCCCCCCTCAGAGACGAGACGTTCTGAGGAGAGGGCGCGCGGCGTACGGAGAACCAGACGGAAGGTAGGAAAAAGGCGCCAAGATGGTACACTGGCGCCGTCCTACCTTCAGTCAAAAACTGGGTAGAAAGTGTCAGAGCGCACCGGATGGGGTGCGCAACGGCCGGAGCCCGCCCGGGAGGCCGTGAATAGAGTGCCCCAGGCACAGGGGGCAAACAAATGCAACGAAGCAGCGTTTTAGTGCCCTAAACAAGCGCATAATTAAGCACAATAACTGTACGAAAATGTACACATTAGTGGGGGGGACTGCGTCCCCCCCAAAGGATAGACAATAAATGATATATATATATATCAGTAAATAAAATTAAAACAACCATTAAAATAAATCAACATAAAATTAATATTAAAATAAAATAAATAAAGGCGCACCGCAGATAGTGAAATACTATCCACGATGCCACAGATATCGATATTATAAAAGTAAGATATTACCAGCATGAAAGAATAAACGATATTATAAAAGTAAGATATTATGAAAGAACAAACAATATCACATAGAAATACTTATCTCTGCCATGAGCAGAAAGAAAGAGGAAGGTTCTAAGGGGGCAGCCCCTTATATACCGGCTGTCCTGCCTTATGATTGGCAGACCCAGCCTGAGGGCTGCTGGGTATTGTAGTTTTTCTTTTTCTTCAGTTAAAACGTTTTTTGTACTTGAAATCACTGAAAAAGTTGTATTTCTGCTATGGGCATTATTAAAGAAAGATAATGCATAAGATATGAGCCTCCTGTCTGATATATAATTACATGCTATCTGCTGCCATAACCCTGGTATGCTAAATTAAAGTACCAACGTACAGCTACGACGGTTTGCGGTGGGTTTAAAGCAGAACTAAACCAGCCTATCCTTTAAATCCAATCTTAGTGTCTGTTTGATCTGCAGTTGCCATGCAATCTGTTATGACACCAGCCAGCTCTCAACTGAACCGTTTGATGGCAAGACAGTTCAGTTGAGAGCAAAGTTAGGCCCCTTTCAGACTGGGGCGGGAGCCGCGGTGGCGGTATAACGCCGCTAAAAGTAGCGGCGCTATACCGCCGGGATTGCCGTGGAAATCAGCCGCTAGCGGTGCGGTATTAACCCCCGCTAGCGGCCGATAAAGGGTTAATACCGCCCGCAATGCGCCTATATAGAGGCGCATTGCGGGCGGTATTGCCGCGGTTTCCCATTGTTTTCAATGGGAAGGAGCGGTGAAGGAGCGGTATACACGCCGCTCCTCTCACCGCTCCAAAGATGCTGCTGACAGGAGATTTTTTTGTCTCCCGCCAGCGCATCGCCTCAGTGTGAAAGCCCTTCGGCTTTCACATTGAGGTAGCTGGGCAGGAGTTTTTCAGGCGGGATAGCAGCGCTATTTTTAGCGCTGTACCGCCTGAAAAACTCCTCAATGTGAAAGGGGCCTAACTGTGACAGTTATCATTCGTGGCATGCCTTGAATGTAACTTTTGGTAAACAGTTAAATCAATGGATCAGTTCCACTTTGAAGTTGGCTACACATTATACAATTTTCTTTAACAATTTTCCTTCAGATTTACCAAAACCATATAATATGAGGTCAAGTCTAAAACACTTTCAATTTGTATGCAATCTAGGTAAAAATCTTACCGTATTTTCCGGCGTATAAGACGACTTTCTGGATGCAAAAAAATGCATCCAAAGTCGGGGGTCGTCTTATACGCCGGGTACAGTCTAAGTACTCACTTTTTTCCCAGCGCTGACAGTGTCCCATGCTGCGATCGCGATCGAGAATGATTTCAAAGCCGCGCCTTCACTGCAGAGTGTTCTGTGATAGGATGAACAAAAATCTTCCCAGCAACGCCTCTGTTCTTTGTTCCTCCTATCACAGATGCCTTCTCATCCTCGGACGAGATGAGAAGACGTCCGTGATAGGCGGGAAACATAACAGAGGCGCTGCTGGGAAGATTTTTGTTCATCCTATCACAGAACACTCTGCAGTGAAGGCGCGGCTTTGAAATCATTCACGATCGCGATCGCAGCATGGGGGACTGTCAGCGCTGGGGAAAAAAGTGAGTGTTAATGCACTGGGGGGGGGCAACAAGTTTAGGCACAGTGGGGGCAAGTGATGGCAATGTGGGGGCATGTAATGGCAATGTGGGGGCATGTAATTGCACAGTGGCACAGTCTGGGCATGTAATGTAATGGCACAGTCTGGGCATGTAATGTAATGGCACAGTGAGTAATGTAATGGCACAGTCTGGGCATGTAATGTAATGGCACAGTGAGTAATGTAATGGCACAGTCTGGGCATGTAATGTAATGGCACAGTGAGGAATGTAATGGCACAGTCTGGGCATGTAATGTAATGGCACAGTGAGGAATGTAATGTAATGGCACAGTGAGATTTGAAAAAGCCTGTTTCTGTCAGCGGTTCTGGCTCCCCCTCAGCTTCCAGAAAGACAGTAAGAAGGGGGTAGTCTTATACAGTGAGTATATCCCAAAATCTAAATTTTTCCTGGAAAATTAGGGGGTCGTCTTATACGCCGGGTCGTCTTATACGCCGGAAAATACGGTAGTTATATTGATGGCAGGAAGTACAGCCAGTGCTGTACTTCCAGCAAAGCAAGTATTAGAGCTGTGCAAGCTGCAGCTCCCATACAGTGAAGAGAAACGGTTGGCTACCCTCCCTTTACCCACCCTCTGCCCATGTCAGCATGGTGGCTTAGTGGTTAGCATGTATACCCAGCAGCACTATGGTCTAGATTTGAATCTCAACCAGAACACTATGTACATGGAGTTTGTACGTTTTCCACGCACTAAGGATGGTACTCCGGCTTCCCTCCCCCATTCTAAAAACTTTAGTAGGTTCTTTGGCTCCTTTCTAAATTGGCCCTAGAATGTGTATGCATATGAAATGGGGACCTTAGCTTGATAGCAACTTGAGAGGGCAGGGACTGATGTAAAGTGCTGTGTAAATTGTCAACACTATATACAGATAGATATATATATACACACACAGATATATATATACACACACACACACACACACACACACACAGTTAAAAGAGAAGTGTGGGTTCCCCCCCAAAAAGAAAAATCATACTCCACCTAGGTGGATGCAGCATCTGTCCCTTGCAGCCTCTACACTGAGAAATCAAACACCATAGAACGCTTAGTTCTCCCCTCCACTCTCACTGGAGCACTGAGCTGTGCAGGGGGTGAGAGTGGCTGGCTCAGTCTCCTAGAGGCTAGTTAAGAGAAAATTTGGGATCGATCCAGTAGCTGGAGAGGCTAAATGACATCAGATGTGAAAACGTGTCACAGGAATGCAGAATGTACTGCACTCATGTGATCCATAGAAGAAGTAGGGCCAAAACACTTTGCTGGCTGTACTTTCCATAATGAATGTAAAATGAAAAGTGACAAGTTCACAAAAAATAAATAAAATAAATTCAAATTTTTATCTGCAAAAAGACGTGCATTTTTTTCATTATTTTTTTTAGAAAATATTCTGCATTAGGATTTTAAAGAAAGACTAGAAAGCAGTTTGGGATCTTAAAAACAAATTTTACAATAGCGCACCACAGACATAATGCAAGACTTGCATATAATAACAATATGTTTTTAGGTTCTTTTATATAAACTCATTGCGGTACACTCTGCTTCTCATCAGATGTTTGTTGGTATGACTTCTGTATCATCCAGTCTCTGCCCTGTGGAAACCAGTCTCTGATAAAGCAGACAGGTCTTACATACCAAGGATAATACATTTCCCACACACGGCTGGCCCCAGCGGACACCACTGCTAAGGCAGCATCTTGGGCAGGGTAAGCAGGCAAGGAGGTCTTATCTCTACAAGAGATGAAATAAAACAAAAATAAAATGAAGCCACTAATTCACACCGTCTACATTTTTGTACTGAACATCTTTAGATATTTCTCTCAATAGGGCAGGGTTGGGCAATGGCAAACTCCAGGCATTGTGGAACTACATGTCCCATGTAGCATTGATAGTTACAAGCATGACTTCCACATACCTCCCAACTTTTTGAGATGGGAACGAGGGACAACTATTAGCAAAAAGTATGTAGACATAGGACACACCCCTGCCACGGCCCCTTAAATGTGAATTATACAAAAGAAAACCCCACAAGTGCCTTTTTTTTACCACTACTATTATTTTTTACTGGCTTCTGACATTTACAAATTTGCCAATTTAGAAATTGGATGAAAGGTTTAGCACTGGGAAACACTTTTGAAAGATAAAAAGTGCATTGTATATACAACTATATAGATAAGACCAAAATGAGGGACCAATGAGGAGTAAAGAGGGACTTTGTTCCAAATCAGTTCCCCGAAATCAGGGACAGTTGGGAGCTATGCTCCAAGAGGCAGAGGCATGATGGGATTTGTACTTTTGCAACAGCTGTAGAGCTGCAGTTGTCCACCCCTGCTTTAGAATACACTCACACTGATTTAAAAATACTACAGTTATAGGGTTTTGAGGCACCTAAGAAAGCTATAAAAAAATATATATATATATAAAACATATTCGATGGTTTCTCCTTTCTATGGTTTTTATAAAGCAGTCCAGTCCAGTAGAGCAAAGGATCATTCTGCCAATGAACATTTGAATGGACAAATTAAATATCCAAAACTGATTAGTATCGATGACAGTACTATCATGGTTAGAAACAAGTACAGCTGCAGTCAGGATACTAACTGCCTTCCACTGCAAATGCATTAGTTTGCTGGAAGTTGTAGATAAGACAGCAATGTTAAAAACTGATCTGCGTGTTTGAGTACTTTTGAAATGTGGACATAATGACACTCTCTGGGATGATGCCTTAGAGCTAACCTCGTCAGTTTTCATCAAGCTTCAGCTCATTGCAGGCAGGGAAAGCACATCTGTGGCAGAAAATGAAATGCCCAATTGCCACGGTGGTCTTAAAACCACAATTACTATTTTCCCCAGCTCATGTTTAAAGAACACTTCCACTATATCACAAAATATAAGCAAATTGTTAAGGAGACTGTGGAATGTAGACAATAAACCCACTGTAGAGAAGATTAACAGATACGTTTATGCTTATTCTCTTAGCCCCAACCACCCACCCTAATGAAAAGTAATGGTTATATAGTCAGGTTTAAAAAAAAGACACAAGTCCATCTAGTTCAAAAAAATAAAAAAAATAAACATACAATTCCATATACCCACAGTTGATCCAGAGGAAGGTGAAAAACATCAGCAAAGCATGATCCAATTTGCTTCACCTTCATCCCTCAATCCTAGTTTAAATACTTGTCCAGCCTTCCCAGAAACCTCTCCCCCAGCACAGCAGACCTCATTCCATTTAGGTGCAAACCACATTGAGCATATAGGCTGTACCCCAATTAAAAGTCAGCCAGTGCTCTAAAAGCCCAAATCTCTTCTTCTTACACCAGGTCCTTAGCCATCAATTCAGTTCTCTAATCTCCCAGTCTTTCCTGTATTGCACATGGCACAGGCAATATTTCAGAGAATTGGCCTTGGAGCCCCTTCCCTTCAACTTGCAGCCTAGTTTACTAAATTGGTTCTTAAAGCGGTGGTTCACCCTGCAGAACAACTTTTTAGCATAAAATTAGGCATAGTAGCGCGAGCTACAGTATGCCTGTCTTAATTTTTTTAGCCCCGTACTCACTGTGTAATCGTACATAGAAGATTCCGACTGCCCGCGGGGAATGGGCGTTCCTTTCAAGAGGGAGGGTGATTGACGGCCGGCTCTGGCACGTCACGCTCCCCGAAGACAGCCGGAGTAGGTCTCGGCTCTTCACGGCGCCTGCGCACAGACTATTTTTTTTTTTATAGGGTGAACCCCCGCTTTAAGGAGCCTTGCCCTTCCATATATTCGGTCATTGGTTCCAACGTGGACGAAAACAGCTGGATCATGCCCAGCCTCTCCCAGTAATTTATCAACCCCCTCCACCACATGCTGAACCCTGGCACCAAGGAGACAGCAAACCAGTCAGTTGAGGCAATCCTGGTGACAAACTATTCCATCAGTCCTTCTGATTATAGAATCCCCCCCCCCCTGTAAAAGAGACCTTTGGGTTTTGTTTTTTTGTTTAAATCATACTTACCTAGGAGGATGCAGCATTGGTTTGATGCTGCATCTGTCCACCGCTGGCTTTAAGCGCAGAGATAATGATGACTGTCAGTCAGCGGCTCTCTGCTCTATCTCCCCCCCCCCCCCACTGAGAACCTAAACCAGGTCCCGGTCAAGGCAACTGGGTGGATCCTGAACATATGGTTGCAATCTTTCCCTGGTCTGGACTTGCTCTGTGATGTCAACTGACAGCGGGCTGAAAATGGTTCACAGGGGTGCAGATAAGTGATCCAGTGATCGATAAGAGAAGTACAGCCAAACAAGCTTTGGCTGTACTTCTTTAACCACTTCCCGACCGCCGCATGTATATGTACGTCCACAGAATGGCACGTACAGGCAGACGGGCGTACAGGTACGTCCCTGCCTTTCCGCGATCCGGGACGACGGCGCGGCTATTCGTTTATAGCCGCTCCGTCGCGATCGCTCCCCGGAGCTAAAGAACGGGGAGAGCTGTATGTAAACACGGCTTCCCCGTGCTTCACTGTGGCGGCTGCATCGATCGAGTCATCCCTTTTATAGGGAGACTCGATCGATGATGTCAGTCCTACAGCCACACCCCCCTACAGTTGTAAACACACACTAGGTGAACACTAACTCCTACAGCGCCACCTGTGGTTTACTCCCAAACTGCAACTGTCATTTTCACAATAAACAATGCAATTTAAATGCATTTTTTGCTGTGAAAATGACAATGGTCCCAAAAATGTGTCAAAATTGTCCGAAGTGTCCGCCATAATGTCGCAGTCACGAAAAAATTGCTGATCGCCGCCATTAGTAGTAAAAAAAAAAAATTTATAAAAATGCAATAAAACTATCCCCTATTTTGTAAACGCTATAAATTTTGCGCAAACCAATCGATAAACGCTTATTGCGAATTTTTTTACCAAAAATAGGTAGAATACGTATCGCCCTAAACTGAGGAATTTTTTTTTTATATATGTTTTTGGGGGATATTTATTATAGCAAAAAGTAAAAAATATAAAAAAAAAATCAAAATTGTCGCTTTATTTTTGTTTATAGCGCAAAAAATAAAAACCGCAGAGGTGATCAAATACCACCAAAAGAAAGCTCTATTTGTGGGGAAAAAAGGATGCCAATTTTGTTTGGGAGCCACATCGCACGACCGCGCAATTGTCTGTTAAAGCGACGCAGTGCCGAATCGCAAAACCTGGCCTGGGCATTTAGCTGCCTAAAGGTCCGGGGCTTAAGTGGTTAAAGTTAGGGAGCTGCCCAGCCTGGACATCACATAACTGTGTTGCAGTTTGCCTATCTTCCCTGCCACTGACTGGACAAGGTGGTGGTGAGTAGTTGTAGTCAGAATTATTATTCACTTGATTGCTGAAAGAAACAGAATTTAAATAAACACTCTTTTTTTTTACATTTCTTCTAAATTAAATTTAGTATATGGCTTTGCTGTATCCAGCTGAGCTGCAATTCATTTTTATGCTTTCCCTAAACCTGATGGTTGATTGCTTCTGTCTACTTCAGGAAGAATGTTCCAGAAATAGTTTGGGAGTATCAGTCACTGAATTATGAAAAGTTATCTGAATATGTTATCTCCCAAATATTCTTGGCCCGCCTCTTTCTTTCATTGACTCACTGACTTTGATTGACAGCAGTGGGAGCCAATGGGTCTCAGCAAGTGCCATGTGCTGAGGGACTGAAGGATGCTTGAAGGAGGAAACTGGCCTGCGGAAGCTTGGCCGGAGAGTTGGGGGCCTTTCGCCTGCAGCTCCAGGTGTGGAAGTACTTCTTGAGTGTGAGGTGCCAGAAGTGGCTGCAAACAACTGCCTGCTCGAATTGGGTCTCAGATTTATTAGCTGTCCCCTCTTTCATCAGCATCATTTTGAGGCTGCTACTATAGGGCCTAATCTGAGCACCACAAACCAAAAACTCTGAAATAACCCCTCTAGCATTTCTGCCCATGGTCACCTTGAGTAAGGACAAAATGATTAATGTAGTATTTACTTTCTGGCCTTAGCTCAAGTTTGCTTAGCTGAGAAAATGTCCCCTGAAGACTCCTGTGATGTATGACATAATTTGCCTAGGCAGGAAACTAGGAAGTAACTTAAAGCGGGGGTTCACCTGAATTTTTTTTTTAGAAAACTTAACACTTACCTGTCCAAGTCGCCGGCGACGTCAGCAGCCGAAGCCGAGCGGTAGCTCGGCTCTCCCCGCCGCCATCCTCGTAAGGGAATCGGGAAGTGTAGCTCTGCGGCTTCACTGCCCGGTTCCCTACTGCGCATGCGCGAGTCACGCTGTGCAGTTCCCACTGGTCCCCGTTGTGTTCTGGGAGTTGAGTGTTTCCCAGAACACAACGGGGGGGGTGACACGGAGGGGCCGGACTCCAGTGGGAGTCTATACCCGGAAGTGGTGCAAATACCTGTTTTATACAGGTATCTGCACCCCCTCCCCCCTGAAAGGTGTCAAATGTGACACCGGAGGGGGGAGGGTTCCGAAAAGCGGAGGTTCACTTTTGGGTGAAAATCCGCTTTAAGAAATGTAAAAGAAAAAGAAAAGTTTAAAACAAGTAAATATGGTATAGTTTCCCATCCTGATTATACTTTTCCATTTTCTCTACTAATGCTAGCAGCATGAGGATTAAAAATAATCAATGTTGATTGGGTGAGTGAAGTTTCACTTTAACCTCCTTAGCGGTAATCCAGAGTCTGGCTTGGGGTGAATTTATTATACCAAAAGCGGTATCCCCGAGCCAGACTCGGGATCGCATGGCAGGATACAGGGGGAAGTTACTTACCTTGTCCCTGGATCCTGCGATGCGTCCCCGCTGTGTGTGCGGGCTCCTCCGCTGTGTCTCCTCGCTCGATTCACAGTGCCGCCGAGCTCCGTTCCCTGCAACAATATGACGCACGGGGACGGAGTTCGGCGTCAAATTCAAAAAGTAAAAAACACAATACACATACAGTATACTGTAATCTTATAGATTACAGTACTGTATGAAAAAAATACACACACCCTTTGTCCCTAGTGGTCTGCCCAGTGTCCTACATGTACTTTTATATAATAAAAACTGTTCATTCTGCCTGCAAACTGTAGATTGTCCCTAGCAACCAAAAAGTGTCCCTTTACATCAAAAGTGCTTTTAGACCAGCTAGAAAACAGCGATAATAAATTAGAATCAGTTGCAGAATTGAGCGATAGCAATTTGTGGGAAAATTCGTCATCAAACAATAAAAATAATGACAGCGACAATTCTGCAACTGAGCAAATTTCAGTGTTTTTGATTTTAAAACATTATTGAATAATTTTTATTTTAATTACATTATTATTTGTTAGAATTATTTATAGTTATTTATTATATTATAGTTTATGATTTTGTTTTTCAAACTTTATCATACCCGAGATGTCTACTAGACTCTTGTTTGGACAGATTTAAGTGAGTTATTCCTAAGAATTGCAGGCCTACAGTATAAAACACCAAATTTCCATGCAAAAAATTGTACCGCTTTTGGTACAAAATTCCAGACATAATCATATTGCCAGGGAGGTTAATAGGACCCCTAGACTGAGCCTGTATGTGTCAGTGTGGGGTTGAAACCAGTATGGGCAGCCTCTGAACAGGTAAGGGGGACACAGTTTATTTCCAGGGGCCCTTCTGGGGATTACTGCTACAGTTGTTATGCTTTCATAAATGCCTATGTTCCTTTTAGTGTTCTGTATGTATTTCCTTTTAGGTAGTTCTCATGATAAGTCAATGGGGGAGATTTACTAAAACTGGTGCACACAGAATCTGGTGCAACTGTCCATAGTAACCAATCAGCTTCTAGGTTTTATTTTCAAAGCCTAATTGAACAAACTGTTAAAAGCCGATTGGTTATTATGCACAGTTGCACCAAATTCTGTGTGCACCAGTTTTAGTAAATGTCCCCCATAGTTTACCCTTGGCTTCTGTGTTCCAAGTATTTTCCTCCCCTTCTTGTCCTTCAAGGTTTGATTATACTTTAATTATGTAAGCAAAATTTCAATAAAACAGACTTTTTACTCACTTGACTTTCTCCATGGCTGACTGGGTATCAATAAGGCCAAGGATGCACAACGTGATGGAGACAGGTATATTTTTCATGGCTAGTTCATGTCGCAGAGAGGAAAAGAAACCATCCAATGCAAACTTTGTTGCACCATATGAAGTGGTAAATGGTGTTGCAACTTTACCTGGATGATCAAAGTAACATATCAGAATAGACTCATGTAACTTATGTAACACCCTCAATATTAATTTATGTACTAATACTTTTCAACAAAAGTAAAGTTATCTTTTAAAGCGGATACCCAGGATAACAAATCTTGTCTAAAGAGAAGAGCCATGTGTATTCTTACTTGAGTTATGATGTAAGGCCTCATTCACATGGGTGTACTACAGCGTTTGCCCATGCGAGGGCAAGTGTGTGGCCCCAAATGCGCACCATTTACATTTCTATACCTCAGCTTATTTCCAGGACACCAAAGCACACATTCTTTCTCTCTTTGCAGCAGTTGCACATCCCCACCAGGATTCTCACATTCCTTGAGCCCCTTTCCATCCTATACTCTGGGCTACAACAAAATGAACACAACTCTCCCTTTTGAGGTCATTAAATAGATTATCATTTTAGTTGTCCTCAAAGAAGGTTCAGATGCCATTTAGTAGCATTCCATTTCCTGGAAAAAAGCCAGGATGTAGATATGTAAATATTGGAGTATTTTATCCAGGCATGGGTGAGGAAAAAGGCCTACAGTTATAGCATTTGTATTAAACAATATTTTGTATAAATTATGCAGAGTATTTTAAACTATTGGTCTTTGTCTAAAGTGATCCTTGCCTACATGGACCAGTTTATGTAAAAGATGAACTTAGCCTTTAAACTAACATTTTTATTTTCAGCTTAAACCTCCCCCATTTATGTCTTTATTCCTCTTAAAATACTTACACCCAAAAAATCTCTGTAGCATCCTCTTAGGTAGGTGCTAAAAGAGAGAGTATAGTTTTGGGTTTCCTTGCCTACCAGGAAAATCATTAGGTAAATGTAGGTGTTCTCTGCCAATCAGGGAGCAGTGATCCATTAATAGGGTCTGCTCATTGTACTCAGATGCTGCTCATGATGTCTGCCTGTTTCACACTGGTGCAATAGGATGAGGCCTATTGGACAGTGGGAGGAAACTTGACAAATGGGAGCATAGGCGTAGTTACAGCCCTGGCCACTGGCAAAAGCAGGTGCCTCAAGGCATGTTGGGTGACTGTATAAATACCTAGGGCACATGTGCTCAGGGTCTTCGGCTGGAGAGCAGGATCCCAAAGGGAGGGGGCTGCTGCCCCTCCTCTGTACAGGCTGCCATGTGGCCTCATATTGTCAACCTGAGGGATGGAACTGTGGAAGCGGCAACTCAGATGTCCTGTAGAGCTGACTAGGAGGGAGATGCGTCTAGAAGGATCTGTTCCTGGCTACTGTGAGTACAGACCTGCATCTAGGGGCCTGTTCTGTGAGGGCCATCCCTTCGGGCTAGTGAAGTTAGTGAACGGGTGCCAGCCAAAGGGGATACTAGTGAGTGTCCTGCAGAAAAGTGGTGCATTAAATCTGCTGCCAGAGAAAAGGACTTCTCCTCCCACACAACTATATTGTGGTCCAGCAGGGAATCTGCTATTCGACTCAATTTAATTGGGTCAAGCAGGGATGGACTGGGACAAAAATTTGGCCCTGGACTTCATCCAGACTGGCCCACTTTAATTTTGCGAACACGCACAAAAACAGTTTATAAGCTAGACACGGTACAGGAGATGGTCAGAGACTGCAGACATAGTACAGGAGATGATCAGAGACTGCAGACATAGTACAGGAGATGATCAGAGACTGCGGACATACTACAGGAGATGATCAGAGACTGCGGACATACTACAGGAGATGATCAGAGACTGCGGACATACTACAGGAGATGATCAGAGACTGCGGACATACTACAGGAGATGATCAGAGACTGCGGACATACTACAGGAGATGATCAGAGACTGCGGACATACTACAGGAGATGATCAGAGACTGTGGACATACTACAGGAGATGGTCAGAGACTGCGGACATACTACAGGAGATGATCAGAGACTGCGGACATACTACAGGAGATGATCAGAGACTGCGGACATACTACAGGAGATGATCAGAGACTGCGGACATACTACAGGAGATGATCAGAGACTGCGGACATACTACAGGAGATGGTCAGAGACTGCGGACATACTACAGGAGATGATCAGAGACTGCGGACATACTACAGGAGATGATCAGAGACTGCGGACATACTACAGGAGATGGTCAGAGACTGCAGACATACTACAGGAGATGGTCAGAGACTGCGGACATACTACAGGAGATGATCAGAGATTGCGGACATACTACAGGAGATGGTCAGAGACTGCGGACATACTACAGGAGATGATCAGAGACTGCGGACATACTACAGGAGATGATCAGAGACTGCAGACATACTACAGGAGATGGTCAGAGACTGCGGACATACTACAGGAGATGGTCAGAGACTGCGTTCATGGCTGAACCCAGTGTAACAGTATATAGTATCGCAGGATTGCTCCACTCCATTTAAACCATCTCTGTAAAGATCAAGTTGGTAATCTTCCTTTGAAAGTACACCCATGTGACAACTGCACATCCAATTTCCAAAATACAAATGTTCTTACAAACAGTGATCTGGCCAGGATTAGTGGAGGACAGTAAACAGTTAATTGGTCTGTGAAGTTCTAGCCTGAACTAGCAGTTAATCCTTCCAAAAAACATCCCAAAAACCGTGCAGCACACACAGAGCTCTGGCTAAATAACTGAAATGGTTAACAGCCAGCCGTGTGTCACACAGTCACTGGACACAGAATGCCAGCAGGTCTTATCAGTGTGCAGGATAAACAGCTATACAAAAAAGTACGGGAGCGAGAGACAAGGGGGAGGGAGAGAGAGGGGGAGAGGGGACTGACCTGCACACTGCCTAGATTTCTGGAAGACACTGCAGCCAGTGTACATGTGAGACTGTGATATGACATTTCTCCCGAGTCCTGCCGATCTGTGTGCTGCAGGACTGGCTATCGTTCTTGTATCTCGTCGGCATTGTGTTTCTCCTTCCTTGCGCCCCCATTCAGCCCCACTCCAGCACCCGGATAGTCAAATGTGGCGGGCTGGAGGGGGAGGGTTACGCTGCCTGCTGACTGGCTGTGGATGTGTGGGATGAGCAGAGCAAGTCCTCGCTAATACTCAGTACTCTCATAAGCAGCAGTCAGCAGAGCGCAGAAACTCGGGGCTGTCACTCAAAATCGGCCCATTGATGGACCAGCCCACCGGGAATCTCCCGGTAGTCCCTATGGCCAGTCCATCCCTGGGGTCAAGTGAGAGTTGTCCTCATCTGTGCATAATTCAAGTTGGACTATCCCACTAATCCCTTCTCCTATTTAAGTTCTACCAATAAATACCAAAAAAACAAATACCCTAGATACTGATCATTGGATAACAAGTGGAAGAGTGTGCGGGTGACAGTGTAAAAAAGTGTCTGGCTGCAGAATGATCAGAAGGAGGTCCAGAGAAGACTATACTCAGCAGCCCCTACATCTGCTACAGTCCATTTTAGCCACAGCGAAACCATGTCTTTTTGTACATTATAGAATTCAAGCCAGTGACAGTAGAAATTGAAACTTGTATAGTGCTGTCATGTGCCCAGACCTTAGACACTTTATTTTTTTACAAATATGTAAACAACCTCCAGCCTTCTGCTCAGGAGATCAATCTATCATTTTTAAACACAGTCCAGCTTCTGTGTTTACAAGTGACAGCTTGATCTCCTAAACAGCTCCCACTGAATACAGGATGGGGACAAGGGTGGTGAAGGTGTCTGGAACTCAGTGCGGATGCCGACACCCCCATTGGATGATCTCCTTGCAAATGAGGAAGGCAGAGCCACCTACAGTGTGCATGAAGGTCCTAGAGCCGGCCTCGGTTTTTCAGCCTAAAGTGTTTGTTAAGCCTAATTTGCAAGTAACTGCCAGAACCTCTATTAGAGCCTGGCATACCACACTATGGAAGTTATTTAAAAAAACAAGCATTCTAAATACCTATTTACAGCTGTCTTCAGGGCTTCTGCGGGAGGAGCTGGGCAGCCACATGATCTCTCAAGCTCACATCAGCGTGGGGGGGGGGGCGGAGACGGAGACAAAGAGAGGGAGCTGACAGGCAGGAAGGAGGGGGTGAGGGGGAGAGAGGAGAGCAGAGGGGACAGCAGCGTATGATGGAGTGACGCACTCTGACCATGGTGGTCAGGGCTCAGTAGCCCCGGTTATCGTGCTCAGTATAGAGAGGAGGGCATACAGGAAGTGGCAGGTTCAGGGAGTTTTTTATTTACAGTTTAGAGGGGAGCAGATTACACAGCACAAGCACTGTGCTGTTTAATCTGCTGTAAGGGACCAATATGTGTATTTTTGGGGAGTTAACAAACACTTTAATTCAGCAACAAAATTAAGGCATGTGGAAGATGGTAAAGCTTATAAGGAGGAGAAGATGGGGCAGTGGAGGGGGGTTGCATTCAGAGATCAGTGCTGAAGAGGGGTGAAAGTGAGATGTGGAAGGGGGACGCAGAGGTACACAGAAGGCATAACTCTGCACTCTGTATGCAGCATGCCCCTGAACTCTGCAGTCTGTGTGCAACCATCTTCTCTCCCCAAACTCTGTACATAATGCACTCCTGGTATTTAATGCCCCTTTAGGACCCACGGCCTATTCTGTGAAGTTTGAGGGTGTGTGTGTGTGTGTGGGGGGGGGGGGGCATGGTTAAGTTACTGCAAATATGAAATTTCACCTTCATATTTTCATAGAATTTTAAATATACATTCTTCTATCTGGACCTCATTTTTTTTAAATTAACAAAGACAAAAAACAAAATCAAATACATAGGGGGTTATTTACTAAAGGCAACTCCACTTTGCACTACAAGTGCAAACTACAAGTGCAAAGTGCACTTAAAATTGCAGTCACTGTAGATCTGAGGGGTAGATCTGAAATGAGGGGAAGCTCTGCTGATTTTATCATCCAATCATGTGCAAGCAAAAATGCTGTTTTTTTTTTCCCTTGCAATTACCCCCTCGGATCTACAGCGACTGCACTTCCAAATGCACTTTGCACTTGCAGTTTGCACTTGTAGTGCAAAGTGGATTTGCCTTTCATAAATAACCCCCATAGTGTGCATCTACTGTAATTGATTTTTCAATAACCACAAATCACCTGTTAGAGAAGATAGAACAACAATGGAGCCGTTTGATTCTGTCAAGTGAGGGAGAGCCATGCTGGCAAGATGGACATAACTAAGGAAGTTCACCTGTAAGCACAGTGAAAGTTATAAGCTGCAAATGAGACGACTGCCAAAAAGTGCTTTCACTGTGTAAGTG